>NW_025744103.1:0-25610 GCF_021292245.1 Micropterus dolomieu
AGGTTGATTACTGGCAGGTGTGGCAGGCTGACGAGGTGGCTGATGAGGTGTAGGTAGTTGGCTGGGCTCAGGAGCCGAGGGAGAGAGGAGGAGAACACAGGGAGGCAGGCAGAGCAAAACAATGGGTGAAATAAAGTGAGAAAAAAAAAGTAAAACCAGGACACTCACCGTCAGCTGGGCTGTCCCCACAACACAATTCGTCCTAGAAGAATGGGGAGAAATTAAGAAATTTAACTACATCAAACCCCACCCCAAATGAACTACTTTAATGTAATAAACATTTTAGAAAATAGTTCACCTCCTCTTTTGCGTCCACCATTTTCTCTAACATCTATGTGCTGGGCTGGATCCACACAAAAATACAATAAGGGAAATAATAATAATGTGAAATGTGGCTACCCAACATTCAAAATAGTTGCATATTGTAACAGTATTTTCTCTGCATTGGATTTTAGCCTGCAAAATCCAATGCATTAAACCAGCGTCAATAAGAATAGCAATTTTACATGTGACAAAATAATGTTAGGATTCTGTTAGCCTAACATTAGTTGTCTAAGATCCTGTTTAATACAGTGGGTTTTAAAATGAGTCTTGGGTGATCAGGAACACAAGAGTTAGCTAAGGTGTTGGCTACAGAACAGATAGGCTAGTTAATGTTAACGTTACATGTTGCTCAAAAATATTGTACATTAATGTTGCTTACTGTTAATGTAGGCTACATCTTTCGCAAATATATACGTCGATGGTAATCGATTTAATTATGATCTGCACAGCATTTTATACGTAGTCAGAGACATTTTATGTATATTAGAAATTGTCTAATTCATTCACTTACCTCACTCTTCTTTGGTAAGTTACACCCCAACTTCGTGCTTCCTGTGATGAGAGCTGTCAATCAAGGTACAATAATAATAATAATAACTTATATTTATATAGCGCCTTTCACAAGACCCAAGGACACTTTACACAAAATTGTTGAGACAGAACAATAAAAAAGTCATTTAGGGTTAAATGCCTTTGTAAAGATGTGGGTTTTAGAAGGTTTTTGAAAGAGTCCAGCGAGGGAGCATTTTGGATCTCTGTGGGGATAGAGTTCCAGATGGTGGCGGCTGCGACGCTGAAGGCTCTGTCCCCAAAAGTCCGCAGCCTGGTGTGGGGGATAGAGAGCACGCCCTTGTCGGTGGACCGCAGGTTCCGTGCGGGGGTGTAGGGGTGGAGAAGGTCCTGTAGGTACTGGGGGGCAGTGGCATGGAGATATTTATAGGTGAGGAGAAGGATTATATGGGTGATGCGGAATTTGAACAGGACCCAGTGAAGCAGAGTGAGGATTGGGGTGATGTGCTGCCACGACCTAGTGTGTGTGAGAACCCTGGCAGCCGAGTTCTGGACATATTGTAGCCTGTCCAGGACCTTGCTGGGTACCCCATACAGGACACCATTACAATAGTCCAAGCGGGAGGTGATGAAGGCATGGATGAGTGACTCTGCCACAGAGTCTGAGAGTGATGGTTGAAGTGTGGAGATGTTTTGAGGTGGTAGAAAGCAGATTTGGTAATGAGTTTAACATGTGACTGACACCAAGGTTGCGGACTTCTTGGGATGGAGAGATGGAGCAACTATCCACTTTGAGGAGTAGATCACCTACCCTCAGGAGCAGCGGCTTAGGAGCCACTACTATTAGCTCAGTTTTGCTGCTATTTAGCTTGAGTAGATTGGTTGACATCCAGGTTTTTATTCAATTCAGTTAAAAAGTGACAGAGGGGGAAGCTGAGTGGATGGTTTAGTGCTGATATACCGCTTTGTGATGAAACACTGACATGTAACATTTGCACAAGATTGGTGTGCATGACTACAAGACAAGAATATATTTTAATAGATCTACTATTTAGAAAGAATATTTACAGTTGAAATATTGAATAGGGGGGTCTGGTGGTCCTCCTCCAGAAGATTTTGAGCATTAAACACTTAATTTCCTGCATTCTGGAGACATTTTCTGCACCAATTTGTGGTAGAAATGTCATTTTTATAAAGGGAAGCACAAAATTCAGGTGGCAGGTGACAATTCACAATGTAAAAATATAATAAAATATAATGCAGTAATCAGTAGCTTATTATTATTTTTTGCTTAACAAATGCTTTCAAAAAGTGGTGCAACATGTCCTCAGTGTAAATGACCCTCCCTCCCTGCAGGTTGAGCTACTCCATGCTTACCGCTTTACCTCCACTCTCCTCCTGCTCTCTCTCTCACTCTGCTCACTTTGTGACTCCTCTTCTGCCCAGCTCTTTTACTCCTTCATGTGCCTGTGCCTGCAGCCCCAGCCGCAGAAAAACATATCGGTTATTTTCGCGCATTTGGCGACAGCCGTATGAAGAATGTTTTATTTGTGGCCCTTAATGCAAGAAACAGAGAGCAGAGGGGGTGGGAGCTAGTAAGAGATGTGATTGGGCCAGCCCAATGTCAGTTTAGAAAATTACCCAATGGGCCGCTGTCCATGCTTTATCGTTGACCCGTTTTTTAAAAACAGTTATATAAGTAATAATTTACGTTACACCGGCCCCAAAGGTGCGTTGGCCCACCGGGCATTTGCCAGGTATGCCAGATTACCAGTCCAGCCCTGGTCATTAGTGATTTTGATGAGGGCGGTCTCAGTGCTGTGATGTGCTCTGAAGCCAGATTGAAGAGGTTCATAGAGATCAAAGTGGGACATGTGTTGATGAAGTTGGGGAGCGACTGCTCTTTCAAGGATTTTGCTCATGAAGGGAAGGTTGGAGTTTGGACGGTAGTTGTTGAGGTCTTCCGGGTCCAAAGTGGGCTTTTTGAGAATAGGGGTAACGGCAGCTGTTTTGAAGCAGGAGGGTACAAAACCAGATACCAGAGTGTGTTTATGATGTCCACCATGATGGGACAGAGGGTAGGGAGGCATGCCTTGACCAAGATAGTAGGCATGGGGTCCAGTGAACAGGTGGAGATCTTGGCTCTGGTCACCAACTTGACGAATTGAGTCGTGTCCAGAAGGGAGAAGGAGAGTCAGTGCTGTGCTGTGGCGAGTAGGCCGTCCACCCCGGGGTCTGGGGGATCTGAGGCCAGGTGGGTCGCTACAGTGCTGGCTAGGGATGATGTATTAATGTCTGTTGAATTGATGTTCCTGAATGTGATGGTACGTTTGAGTTGTTGTCTGGGCAGAAGGACTGGAACATAAAAAAGGATGGCACTGTGGTCAGATACAGCTAGGTCGATGCATTGCAGCTGGGAGGGAGTAGTACCAGTGGAGCACACCAGATCCAGTGTGTGACCTTTGGTGTGAGTGGGACCTTTGACGTGCTGAATGATGTTGAGGCAGTCCACATGGATATTGAAGTCCCCTAGCAGGAGTGTGGATGGAGACGTGGAGCAGATGAGTAGCTCGGATAGCTCGGCCATGAAGATGGTGGAGGTTTTTGGGGGGTGATAAACAAGGACCACTTGGAGCTGTGCAGACCCAGCCAATGTGAAACGAAGACACTCAAATGAGGTGATGTTAGGCACTGGAAGTTCTTTCACTGAGATGTCAGCTTGATGTATAACAGTGTGTGTGAGTATGTGAGTATTAATATGACTGTGAGTGTTAATATGACTGGGAGGGGTGGATTCATTTAGGCATACATATTCTCCCTCACCCAGCCAGGTTTCAGTTAGACAAAATAAATCAATATTATAATCTGATATTAATTAATTTACTAGTACACCTTTAGAAGAGAGAGAGCTGATGTTTAATTGTCCACATTTAATTGTCCTTCTTTTGCTCTATTGCACTTGAGGTTTTAATTTTTATGAGGTTTTTATGCACAGCTCCTCTTCTGTTTACCTTTGATTTAAATAATTTCAATGGTCGGGGGGCAGCCACCGTCACTATGGGGTTTTGGCTTTGTAACTCCTGAAATGGAGGAGCAGATAAGTGTGTTAGACTGCGACTCTGCCTCCTGGTCTCAACTCTGGATTGTCATGGATTTGGTCCACTTATAAAGATACATTTGTTACAGATTATTAACTCACCACTCTGAAACTCTGGTAAGGGGAACATATACAGCTGAACGGAAGCCGTGTTTACCGGCTTCTCACAAGCTGCCCTACACTACTTCTGATTGGTTAGTAGTCCTTACTTGGGAAATGCGCATGTACAACTCCCACAAAGATTTTATAGTAAAATGCCTCTCTCTGTAGCTAAATCAAAGCGTTCAACACACAGGGTGAAAAAAGGAGCTGCAGCAATTTGTAGTATGACCAAAAATACAGTGTTTTTCGAAAATTAAACCATGTAAACCTGTTCTGGTACAACCCCTAAATAAAATTATGAGCCTGAAAATGACCATAAAATGACCTCTTTAACACTATTTTGAATAAATATGAAATGCAGAAGTATATGAGCGGGGGATCTTGGGGTCCTCCCCCAGAAAATAAGAGCATTAAACACTTAATTTCCTGCATTCTGGAGACATTTTCTGCCCCAATATGCGGTGGAAATGTCTTGATTTATATAAAGGGAAACAAAACAAAAAATTCGGCTGGCAAGTGACAATTCAAAATATAAAAGAATGTAATGCAGTAATCAGCTGCAATTTTTGGAATGCAAATTTGTTTCTTCTATGTTTCCTTATTGTTAAAAAAAAAACTTGTCCAAAAAACCTTTTCAAAGCACTGTCATTTGTTAGTTCACATTACTTTTTTAAGCTATTCAGAACATTTTGCTTTCAAAAAGTGATGGGGACCAAATGAGCCATTTCTAAATGTGGTGGGGACATGTCCCCAGCATCCCCAGTGTAAATGACACCAATGCACTGTTGCAACGAGGACATCATAATGAAGATTTCAGTGCACTGGGACTAAACCTGAACTATCCTTGCACAGAACCATGGCCTTTGACAACCACCCATGCTCCTAACCCACTTTGATTGATTTATATACAGTGAGGAAAATACGTATTTGAACACCCTGCTATTTTGCAAGTTCTCCCACTTAGAAATCATGGAGGGGTCTGGAATTGTCATCGTAGGTGCATGTCCACTGTAAGAGACATAATCTAAAAAAAAAAAAATCCAGAAATCACAATGTATGATTTTTTAACTATTTATTTGTATGATACAGCTGCAAATAAGTATTTGAACACCTGCGAAAATCAATGTTAATATTTGGTACAGTAGCCTTTGTTTGCAATTACAGAGGTCAAATGTTTCCTGTAGTTTTTCACCAGGTTTGCACACACTGCAGGAGGGATTTTGGCCCACTCCTCCACACAGATCTTCTCTAGATCAGTCAGGTTTCTGGGCTGTCACTGAGAAACACGGAGTTTGAGCTCCCTCCAAAGATTCTCTATTGGGTTTAGGTCTGGAGACTGGCTAGGCCACGCCAGAACCTTGATATGCTTCTTACAGAGCCACTCCTTGGTTATCCTGGCTGTGTGCTTCGGGTCATTGTCATGTTGGAAGACCCAGCCTCGACCCATCTTCAATGCTCTAACTGAGGGAAGGAGGTTGTTCCCCAAAATCTCGCAATACGTGGCCCCGGTCATCCTCTCCTTAATACAGTGCAGTCGCCCTGTCCCATGTGCAGAAAAACACCCCCAAAGCATGATGCTACCACCCCCATGCTTCACAGTAGGGATGGTGTTCTTGGGATGGTGCTTATCATTCTTCTTCCTCCAAACACGGTTAGTGGAATTATGACCAAAAAGTTCTATTTTGGTCTCATCTGACCACATGACTTTCTCCCATGACTCCTCTGGATCATCCAAATGGTCATTGGCAAACTGAAGACGGGCCTTGACATGTGCTGGTTTAAGCAGGGGAACCTTCCGTGCCATGCGTGATTTCAAACCATGACGTCTTAGTGTATTACCAACAGTAACCTTGGAAACGGTGGTCCCAGCTCTTTTCAGGTCATTGACCAGTTCCTCCCGTGTAGTTCTGGGCTGATTTCTCACCTTTCTTAGGATCATTGAGACCCCACGAGGTGAGATCTTGCATGGAGCCCGAGTCCAAGGCAGATTGACAGTCATGTTTAGCTTCTTCCATTTTCTAATGATTGCTCCAACAGTGGACCTTTTTTCACCAAGCTGCTTGGCAATTTCCCCGTAGCCCTTTTCCAGCCTTGTGGAGGTGTACAATTTTGTCTCTAGTGTCTTTGGACAGCTCTTTGGTCTTGGCCATGTTAGTAGTTGTATTCTTACTGATAGTATGGGGTGGACAGGTGTCTTTATGCAGCTAACGACCTCAAACAGGTGCATCTAATTTAGGATAATAAATGGAGTGGAGGTGGACATTTTGAAGGCAGACTAACAGGTCTTTGAGAGTCAGAATTCTAGCTGATAGACAGGTGTTCAAATACTTATTTGCAGCTGTATCATACAAATAAATAGTCAATAAATCATACATTGTGATTTCTGGATTTTTGTTTTCAGATTATGTCTCTCACAGTGGACATGCACCTACGATGACAATTTCAGACCCCTCCATGATTTCTAAGTGGGAGAACTTGCAAAATAGCAGGGTGTTCAAATACTTATTTTCCTCACTGTATGTGACTTTGAGTTCCGATGCCCTCCCTCTGTCCCTTCCTCCGTATCTCCGCCATATAGACTGTAGCCTATATAAGCAGCGCAGCGCACACAGCCAGGCAGACAGGCAGGCAGCAGCCCCTCCCAGCTCCTCTCAGATGTGTTTTTATTTTTATTTAACCTTTATTTAAACAGGTGAGTCTCAAAGAGAGATCTGGCCAAGACGTAGCATTAAAGGGGGGTGGGGGGGCTCTTGAACACCTGGTGTTGAAGACGTCTTGCCACGCCTTGCCACTCTGTGAATGACAGTAAGAATATGCTGGGCATGTTGGCATGAAAGTGTTCTCTGAACTCTGAATGCGAAGCAGAGTATTGTTAGATTGATTTTTTTTGCATATATATTACAAATATATATATATATATATATATATATATATATGGAGTCACAAAATCCTTGCAGTATTACTGCCATAAGCTAACACACAGCTGCATTCATTTCAAAATGAACTATTAATAGTGTGCATTAATTTCACTGCTGGCTAGTGATGGCTACTTACCCACAGATGGAGAGTTGACATTGACCTGGCGTTGATGCTGGCGGTCATGCAGGCCAGTTGAGCTAATGGTACTTGGCCAAGTTGGAGATAAATATATCTGAGCAGTGGAGAAGCCAGGAAGTGTAGCTGTACACTGGGAACCTCATGCAAGTCAGAAAAAATTTGATTCCCACAAAGGTTATTCTTGTCACATTCTGTATGTGAAGTCACAAAGTTGAGAGCTGGAGGAAGTAGCTAGAGAAAGGCACGTAATGAAAATGGACGGATGCAGGCACATGCACACATAGACATTAAAAGGAGCTTAAGCACCTGCCATTTTTCTTCCTGGAGAGAAAGTGCCTTTTTTCTGTGGTGCTTTTTTAAAAAAGAATATATATTCCTGTTGGCGCACAGTTTCCCTGTCAAACAAATATATTTATTGATTAAAAAATCAAAAGATCCGGTTGGGAGATTAGACTTTGAGCTCCGATGCCCTCCCTCTGTCCCTTCCTCCGTATCTCCGCCATATAGACTGTAGCCTATATAAGCAGCGCAGCACACACAGCCAGGCAGACAGGCAGGCAGCAGCCCCTCCCAGCTCCTCTCCCAGATGTGTTTTTCTTGGCTTGTGTGGACATAAATAAGACAAAAGACTAAGCTTCAAGTGCTTTAAGTTAACGGCTAATTAGCCAAAAGCCAAATATAGTTAACTTGTATCTTGCTAACATGCATGACCAAGCTACTAGCTAATGTTTGCCAAAGTTTACATACAGGCTAATGTGCTGTACTTAATGGAGACACTACAGGTTGTTAGATCCCGAGTTACCCCTGTTCAGGAGGTACTGGACCAGCTCTCCGTCTTAAAGGGTCCGATCCTCTAGGCCTATGGGTATTACCGTATTAGGTATAACTGAGGACTGTTTAAGCTGGTGTCAAAGAGATTCGCCTAGCTTCTAACTGTCTTCTTCCGAACGCCTACCCTGCCTACTCTGAAATGGCACCTGACTGAATAGCCCTAGAGCCAAATACCACCCCAGCGATACCTGTTAACGACAGCTCTCTTCTCATTGATCAGTGCACTTGGTATAGTTGCTAGGATTGTGTTTAGTGGCCAGGAAAATAGGTCCCAAGGATAAGTTAATTTCGTTGGCTGGAGCAACCTATAAGAACCTTAAAGATGTTAAACACACTTTACCTAATGGATTACTACCTATAGTGAAGAAATAGATTCAATGTCTACTACTGGTACTTTAAATGCAGTGATTATATATTTTATTGCAAAGTTAAGCAAGGGAAAGCATACAACTTAAACTGATTAAAACTTATGTAAACTGATAAAATATCTCAAATTCAAAACATGATTATAATAGCTGAGCTTGAGTATTTTGATGTCTTCTTTTTTGGAGAGAAAGGGAGGGGAAGGAATAGTCCTGCAGTGAAATCTTTCCTCCGCTGCGGAGCTGTTGACTCTGGTGGAAACTTGAGGCTTTGTCCAAAGCCCTCAAATTGTCTCTAAAAGTCTTCAGTCTTTGTTGCAGTTGAGAGAGAGAAAAGCTTCAGAGTCCGATGATTCTTCAGTTGGTTTGGTCGTTGTGGTTACCCTCTGTGGCTCGATTGTCCACTGAAGAAAACTCTGAAGTATGTGTGGTGATGGTCTTGCTCAGAGTCTGATGCCTCTGAGGTCTGCCGAGGAATAACCCCGATCTCTCTCTGACTCCTCTTTATATATCCTACTCCGTAGCTGAGTTTTCTTGTCAAATCAGCCACCACCCCTCTCCTGTCTACGTGACTATTGTCACATAGCTTGTATCAGTATCAAAGATATCCTGATTTTCAATCATCATCATATCATGTTTATACCAAATATCTTTCTTTTTTTAAATTTGTGCCCCTGCCCTCCAAAATGTCTGAGCACGTCCCTGGATGGATGGTGGTTTTTTAATGGTTTCTTCCTGAAATTAAAACTTGAAAATTCATCATAAAAACTTCATAACTATCCGACTGTTACCCGCAATGTAGCCTGGTTAC
Organism: Micropterus dolomieu; assembly: GCF_021292245.1. Taxonomy (NCBI): domain Eukaryota; kingdom Metazoa; phylum Chordata; class Actinopteri; order Centrarchiformes; family Centrarchidae; genus Micropterus; species Micropterus dolomieu. The sequence goes on from NW_025744103.1 coordinate 9,095, forward strand.
AGTTCAGTCAGAGATCGGAGTATGTTGTGCTTGTAACGGCTAAGCAGCAGAGATGAGAAGCGGGCTTACAGAGGTCTGGTAAGCTCACGTTTTTCTAACTTCACACCAACAGATTTGTTTCATTTTCAAACTTGTACTCTTCAGCTAGTCAAGGCTTTATACTACTTAGCTTTCCCCAACACCTGGAATCACATGCTGTTGTGTTAAATAGGTGGAGTTCATCCTTTCAAAACGAGTAAAAGCCTATCCTTTGACATACAGTTAAGCAACCAAGCAGTTTCTCAACACATTGCATGTCAGTCAAAAGAGGTGACTTCCATGAGCAAGAGGCTAAAGATTTATCTTTCAAAAGAAGCCCCAGTGAACCTTTAGCATTCTGCTGATGCATCAAAAACCAAGTGATGAGCTGCCCTGACCCTGTCCAAAAGCAACCAGAATATTCTGCTGAAACATTAGAATTATCCAGATCTGTCTAGAGACGAGCACAGACAGAGGAGAATGGTTCATCACTGTGGAAGACTAATTTAATAGAGACAGGGAGGAGGAAAATAAATAAATATATGATATGAGGGCTGTCCTCATATTCCGTGTTTAGACCTTAGGTACTTTTACAGCCAACACTGTATGTTTCTAAGTCTAAGTAATATAGAGATAGAGGAAACAACTTTGATTAATCTGTAACAACGGAGAATGGGTTACACTGATCTAATTAACCCTGTCTGCTAGAAATTACATTATATCCAACGGCAAATATGTTTTGAAGGAAACAATGCAAACAATGCAGACTAGATTACGTTTTCTATCAACATAACAAGGACATATTGTAAAACAAATAAAAGACTAATTTACAATGTAAAGTGACAGTGGTGTGATTAATAGCAGCAGAGTCAGCAAGTTTAGCATATAGAGCGTACATCAGACAGCCATGATGCTACAGTAACAAAGCTTGCAACCGAGCTGCAAAGACACAGTCTTCTTATGCTGTCTTTTCACACAAAGCAATTCCTAATTCCCAATACTAAATCCTGGAAGATGGGTAGAATTATGAATTATGAGCAGAGGCAGTGTGACCTCTCTTTTCTCTCTCTCTCTCTCTGTCTCTCTCTAAATTCAATTCAGTTCAGCTTTATTGGCATGAATGTAAAACAACAATATTGCCAAAGCTACAAATAAATTACAAAAGAACAATTCATTTCATACATTTCATTAAATATAGTAAATAAAACAGTAAAAGTGTGTGTTAAAAATAAAATAAATATTAAAAATAAAGATGAATAAAACAGTAAGTGTGTGTGTGTGTGTGTTTTGAATTCAATTCATATGGTTCATCAAAAAATAAAATAAAAATAACAGTAAAAGTGTGTGTGTGTTAAAAAAATTTAAATAATATATTCATTCAATTCAATTAAATTTTTTTCAATTCAGTTTTATTTATATAGCGCCAAATCACAACAACAGTTATCTCACAGCGCTTTTCATAAAAGAGCAGGTCTAGACCGTACTCCGATGCTATTTACAGAAGCCCAACAGTTCCCACCAAGAGCAAGCACTAGGAGACAGAGGCAAGGAAAAACTTCCTTTTAAGAGGCAGAAACGTCAAGCAGAACCATGGCTCAGGGTGGGCGGCCATCTGCCTCCACCGGTTGGGGGTGAGAGAAAGATAGAAAGAGAGAGAGAGGGCAAGAGAGGAACAGAGAGAAAAAGAGAGGGATGGAAGGAGAGAGAGGGGAGGGAGGCAGCCTACATAATATACACACAGAGGTACAGACAGTAAAGGTGATGTTGCTATAGACTAAATGAAAAATGGTACAGATATTTATAGTAGTGTTAATGATAACAATCGTAATGTTAATGATTATAATAACAATAATAATAATAGGACTAGTAACAATTATTGTAGCAGAGGGTGTCGAGCAGGAACACGGGGGCAGCAGGTGACTCGCAACCACAGATCCAGACTCCGCAGCTCCAGAGCCAGAAACACCTGCAGGAAGTGATAGGAGGAGAGAGGAGAGGGACGAGAAAGCACAAGACTACCAGAAAGGGAAGAAGTCGAGTTAGTAACATGCATCATGGTGCTTTCAGACCAAAAGTGAAGCAAGCGTAGGGGGTGGTGCAATTACATACAAAGTCTCAGAATTACTGATCAGCTGATTGTCTCGCTAATGTAACCGGCAAAACGAGACCACAGGCTGGAGAATCACTAGGCTACATGAAATTAATCCAACTATATATTTTACACTACTGAAGGGAAACACGTCACTTCTCTCTGTAAGGCCATCTTCAGTTCATTTGCATCGCTAAAGTCTGATTAACTTAATTACCTGTCCAGCAGAAAACAGACAACTTCAGCACCCCTTTTAAAACATCTGTCCCACATCAAAGCTTTCCATCTGGGAAAATCCACAATGATTATATCAGTGATTTATGCCATCATCTGTCTGCATCTGTCCAGACTCATCTGGCTTCATCGTATCCACAAGCTGTCGGCCCTTGTGCATATAACGTGTGCTTCTTCATTTGTCCAAATGTCACTTCTCTTCTTACTTCTAATAAACCAGAAGACTACTCAGAGACTGTTTATTAGTGTGAGAGCTGCAGCTCATATGGTTCATATGGTTCTGCAGCTCTCACACTTTTGTTCTCTTCTCTCTTTATTATTATTATTTATTCCGCCGTTTTTTGGCATCTAACTAGTCCTGTACCGTCCTACAAACTTGGTTCCAACTTCAAATTGTACATCTTCCTCATGAGATGGGTGCTATTACCTGTGTTGCTGATATCTGTAATGGTTGATTTTATATTAATATTTTTATGCATTTTAAAATGAATGGGTTCCTATGGGAGCAGGGACTATGGATGTTGATCTTTCAAAGTTATATTTGGTGTTTGCTAAGAAAATGTTTAGTTTAGGAGCGATGCCCTTCCAAAGTGAAGGGTTTTTCAGCTTTTAGCAGATTTTACCAGTGTGTCATGTGATCAGTTAGAGTGGAGACAGGAGGATTTTGCAAACCAGGAATTTTTTGTAAACTGCTGCTAGTCACGTATATTTATCTCTAAGCACAAAAAAGGCACCAAAATGTAGCCACATGCCCTTTCTCCCTCAAAATGTCAAAATCCTGCTCAGTGGACATTTAGTTTTTTATCTCTGATCCTTAATTGATTGGAAAGTCTCAGTCGTCTCCCATTCACTCCCTGTTGTAGCTGCAGGCTGAGTTCTCCCCCTGTCACTAATTCTTTAACTTGCTGTATCTTCCTCCCTGTTTGGAGTTTGGACACAAGAGGTATATTTTTATGCTCAGCTACTCAAGCACTAACTAAAAAGTCTTTTTTTATTAAGCAAATACACTTTTTGTATCAACAACACATCAAATTGTATCATTACATCCAGGCTGGCTGGTGGTGCAGTTAGTTAGTGGAGTCGCACCTCCTATTCCAATTGTGGGTTTGAATCCTGCAGCTGGCTCTCGTGTTAATTGGTTTCAACATTAAACACCTGTAGCCTATGGTGTTTGAACTTAATGATAACAAACTAAATATGGTGACCACAAATTCCTCAGGTCGTAATGTTAGTACATTATAGCTTTAAACTTTACACAGCTGTTTGTTGTTGGAACTTAATGATGCTAATTTATTCCGCGTTTTTTGCCATTTATCTTCTGCTGTACCGTTTGTCCTACAAACTTGGTTTCAACTTCAAATTGTACATCTTCTTCATGAGATGGGTGCTATACCTGTGTTGCTGATATCTGTAATGGTTGATTTTATATTAATATTTCTATGCATTTAAAAATGAATGGGTTCCTATGGGACTCCTCTTCCAACCTAGCGAGGACGGAGCTAGACTCCCATGATGCATGGCAGTGAAGAATGTTTTGCTAAAATTTGCTAATAAGTCTCCTATTTGTTTATAATACAAAACAAATACTTTGTGATTTATGTATTTGTTAAATGTGTCTGCTTAAAAAATAGTGCTTTTTTGTTGGTAATTGTCATTCTTGTGGTGGTTTACTATTGAAACCAGGAGTGAAGTGCCTGTTTCATTTGATAAAAATGGCTGCATTGATAGCTAGCCTGCAGGCTTTATATTTTCGTGTCACATCCAGGACTCCCCTAGACCTTGGGACGTAACAGTAGTGACAGGTAGTGTTGTAGTCAAGAACGCCCAAACCGAGACCAAGTCAAGACCAAGACTTTTAGGGGCTGAGAGCAGTCAAGATCAAGACCGAGGGAGGGCGACACCGAGTCAAGACCAAGACCAGTTCCCTGCATTGCATGGCACGCAATACAATGTGGAACAAGATCATAGGTACTTCACAAATTGATCTGAAAGATCCACATTCCCATTAAAACACCCACATACAAACACTAAGAGCTGAAATCGACGTAAGCATCCCAGGGAGGGGTGACAGTCATTAATTAGGGTTATTGGTTGCATTTGAAGCAATATGTTTTACTTACAATTGCAAAAGCAATTTATTGATATTCCCAAAGTTATGGTCTTGACTGGTCTTAATAAAAAAATTAAAAAATACCGAGTCCTCAATGTCCGAGACCGAGACGAGACCAAGACCATCAAAAAGTGGTTTTAAGACTTGAGTACTACAACACTATCATACACACACACTACACTGCCGGAATTATACAAGAAGAAGAAGCATGCATGCCGTTTCTCTGCTCATCATTGTTTGTGCCATTTGTTTTGCTTCTGGTGGCGTCTCTGCTTGTTAATAACACTAAATTATCACTGATTTATGAGCGCCGGGCACTTTTTGATATCTGGGATTCTTTTGAGAGGCTTTCACACGTTGAGGGTGGACATGGTACAAATCCTCCACTCTTCCTGGTTACGGTACCAGAGGAACTTTGCCGCCGGGAGTCAACTTTCCTGCCCCGGGTGAGATCTCGCAGGAGACGTTGGTGTGCTTGTGGTACACATTCTAGCAAGCATGTGAAGTTAAATGCATGGAGAGAAGGAAATACATGGACCCGATTGTTGGTAGGCCTACTTGCTATAATCATCTGGATTTGGTGAATAGGCAGCGGTGTATTAAACCTGTTTACCCGGCGGTGTGTGTGTGTGGATAACCTGCATGTATTGGATTGCATTACGTCACCGGTCGATGAAGGAAAGGCCCAGATTGCTCTTTGAATGTCTGGTCATTGTCTAACAAGACATTTGTTCTTCGCAAATTTTTTAATTCCCACGCTCTAGATTTTATGTTCATAACAGAGACGTGGATGCGTGAGGGTGATGTATCGCCACTGATGGAACTTTGTCCCCCTGACATCAGCTTTTTCAGCACTCCGAGACTTTCTGGAAGAGGACGGGGAATTTTTTAATGCAAACAGAATTTAAACTGTGATCCTTATTCTAGTTTTGAATTGCAGCTTTTTACTATAAATAAACCTTCTGTGGTTTTGATTGCTGCAATCTATCGTCCACCTAAGTACAATGATAAATTTATTTCTGAGTTTGCTGACTTTTTAGCTAGATTTATTTTGCAGTATGAGAGGATTTTAATTGTTGGTGATGATAAGCCATTGGTTAACATGAGGAACATGGTACAGAAAACAAGGTTATCTCGATATATTAGCACTATTGCTTAGATTAATCTTAATTTGAAACTACCAGATGTGATGTATCCAGTTTTTAGCCAAGCCTTTCAGTGGCATGTCTCACAGACAACATTAATGATGCACTCCGGGATTCGTTGGAATGGGTGGCTCCAACTAAGCCAAAAAATCATATACCTTGGCTAAATGATGAGTTACTGACTCTCAGAAAGAGCTACAGGAAAGCTGAATGTCAGTGGCGCCATACTAAGCTTGAAGTTTATTATAGGGCATTGCATGACTGACCACCTATCAGTCTAGGATGGCTACTGCAAAGGCTTTTTATTCTAATGTGATTATGAATAATAAGCATAACCCTAGACTTTTATTTGACACCGTTGATAGATTTAAACAGTGTCAGTGTGGTACACTTAAATGTGTGAACATTTGCATTATAGTCATATGACCACCACTGTTTATGATTGTCATTGTAAACCTGCAATCTCCTTTTTTTTTTGTCGTTGTTCTCCTTGCTGTTATTAGAGGTAAAATACCAGCAGTAATGCAGAAGACCAAAGGGGTTATATTTATATTGGTTATAGAACAAACCCTTAGTTGATCGGGGAATGAGAGCACGGAACCAATGTGTCAGGTGTTGCTATGCCAGGACTTCCTTTTAGAAGAAGTTTGGGAAGAGTAACGCATGGTTTGTGTCTTCATTCACTTGATCACTTCACCTGTGTTTTCAGGGAGTTGGAGAGATTTTGAACCACTAATCATTTGTTGCTGTGGTACTCGCCATTTGAGACCCGTAACATCAGCAGCCAGTAAGTAGTACGGATTTGTCAGCACACGATTTTATGATGTATTTTTATGAGAGAGTTGAGGACATCCGAACTACGATACCCCAGTCAAATGTTGAGGGATTAGACTGCGCTATCACAGGACCATTTTCTACAGGACAGGGCCACTCTGAGTTTGAGCCGATTTCTTTGGCTGAGTTAACTAAAATTGTTGTGACTGCAAGAGGAACTACTTGCTCTCTGGATCCCTTGCCTGCCTGGGTTGTTAAAGAACTATGGCCAACACTAGGATTGTATGTTTTAGCTGTTTTAAACCTTTTGCTCTCCACTGGAGATTTTCCGGCTTGCTTCAAATCTGCAGTGGTTAAACCATTATTTTAGAAACCAAATCTGGATATAAACTCGTTGGAAAATTATAGACCTGTTTCTAATTTGGCCTTCTTATCTAAAGTCTTTGAGGAAGTGGTCTCAAATCAGCTTTTAAAATATCTCTAAATATATATCTCATCTAATAATCCTTTTGAGCCGCTGCAGTCTGCTTAAGTGGTTGAGATCTTACCTTTCAGAAAGATCTCAGTGTGTGTTTTATAATAACACATTTTCTAACCCTTCACCACTTCAACACAGGGTTCCACAGGGTTCAGTCCTTGGTCCACTGCTGTTTTCGTTATACTTAGCGGCATTGGGTCAGATCATTTGTTCTTTTCGGATTGCTTTTCATTGCTATGCTGATGATTTACAAATATATATGCCAGTTATTGCAGGAAATGCATCTGATTCGGTTAAGTTATTGACTTGCTTGGCTGCTGTGAGGAGCTGGGTTTCAGCAGATTTCTTGCTACTCAGCTCAGCAAAATAATAAAGCAAATACTAATAAAACTCCTGTTCTGGCCTTGCTGCACTGGCTCCCTGTTCAGATTAGAACAGATTTTAAGGTTTTGTTGTTAACTTACAAAATAGTGAACGGCCTTGCACCATTATATCTGTCTGATCTTTTAAATTCTTATGTGCCTACACTGTTGCTGCGCTCCCACAGGACAGGACTTCTGACTGTACCAAAGGTTAGGAAAAAAACGGTTGGTAAGTGAGCCTTTTCGTTTCATGCTCCAACATTATGGAACAGTCTTCCAGCAGATATTAGGCTGGCATGTAGGGGCGGCTGCGGCTCAGGAGTTAGAGCGGGTTGGCCGTTAATCGGAAGGTCAGCGGAAGGCCCTCTGGTTGCATGTCAAAGTGTCCTTGGGCAAGATACTGAACCCCGAATTGCCCCTGGTGGCTGTTCCACCAGTGTATGAATGTGTATGACTGGTAAAAGCGCTTTGAGTGGTCGAAAAGACTAGAAAGGCGCTATACAAATACGGAGCATTTACATGTTCAATTGAGGTTTTTAAATCAAAACTGAAGACCTACTTATTCACTGCTGCGTGTTAGTCCTAAATGTTCATTTATCATTGATGTCTTTGTATAGTGGTATTTACTTTTCAGTGTTTCAATTAAAATTTTATTGTACTGTTTGTATTTTAATTGTATTGCTTTTGCAAAGCACTTTGATTGAAAGCACTCTACAAATAAATTTATTATTAGCATTATTATTATTAAGTGGTAGCCAAATAAACAGATTTGTTCAAATTCATCCTTGAGCCTGAGATAGTAGAAAATTCCTCAACAAATCTAATATCTTTGATCCAATTCTCTCTATTAGACAAATCTTTTTTTGCATCATCTGGCAGTTGAGATAATTTAGATTATCTAAGGTCACTTTAGGCCTACTTTGGAACCATAGACTGTATAAAAACTTGAAACTGAACTTTTTTAATATGTACATTCACAATTTGTGTGACAAGGAACAAACAGGGCCTTCACTCAGAGACCTTGGTAGCAACCGTTGTTCCGTATGGCAGCAAGGCAGCGGTTGCTTGCTGCGCAACCACTATCTTTAGCACCCCTAGTGGTAGCGACCCCTGGTCTGTGTGGCAGTGACCAGTGGTCATTGTGGCAGCAACCAGACCACAGAATTGGCTACAACCCCTGCTGAAAAAATTAGAAAATATTTATTTCTCGTGACGCCAATAATAATAACACCAATAATAATAATAATAACTAAAATAATGTGGGTTTGGCCTTTCTTTGCCCTTCACTAGCAATGGTAATCCAAACACAGTTCCTTTCCTCTGAAAAGCAGAGATGGAGATTGCTCTTCCTGCAGAGCGTATTAGAATATCCTTCTTTGCACTGTCTGCAGTGTCCTCTCTTTGTCTTCAATGGGAAATGTGCGACCTTGTCCCTGTGCACATCTGTTGGTGGTTCACATGACCTCTTGGCTGGGACCCCATTTGGTGCGTCTCTTCTGAGTCACTGGTCTCTGAGGAGTCACTGTTATGGACGTCAAAGAGCTCCCACTGGCTGAAGATGGCCGCCCTCTCCTTGGTGTGTTGACAGCTGTGTTTGAATTAGATTAGAAAGGAATCAATTGCGATGTCAAACATGCATACAAAAATGTAGAATCAGTGAAATATTAAAAATGATTAACAGCAGAAATGGATTCTGACCAGGATGAGAGAGGATGCTAGTTGCACCTGGAAGATTCTCCTGTTCAGCATCAGCACCACTGGTGACATCCAGAGCAGAGAAATCAGTATTAGGAATGATGAAATCCTTTTCAGCCATTGATATTGGTTCCCGGGCGTAGTCAGTTAAGTTGGTTGGATATATGTCCTATCATAATCAGCTGGACATTAAGTGGGTGTCTGATTTTCTTTGTCCACCTCATCAATATTTACAACTTTCTCCTCATCACTCGAAAAACTGGTGTCCGATTCTATCTCAACATCAGTCTCTCCATTTTGGATTGCAACAATGGCATCGTACACTGTAGTAAACAACGCTCCTAGCTGGTGTCATTCTGAAATGGAAATAATAGATGTAAGAGTTAGAGTACGTTCAAGTATAAATAATTTCAATGCAAATTAAACCTATTTATGAGATACATTCCACTGAAGTCACTCAATACTGTCTGGCTAGCCCCACATTCCTGAACATTCACACCTGTGCCTCCAAAGCACTCCACTAACAGTGTCTGCCTTGCAAAACGAGCAGATAACTATATACCATATAACTATATTTTACTGCTAACATAAAGGAATAATATCAAATACTGGTACTGAAAGAACTTAAAATACTGCAACTAGAAATAATTTATTCTTTTAGAAGTACAAATCTGGTCTAAACTGATAACACATAGAAATTGTGAATCATCAAATACACTATATTTCTGTATTATCGTATCGTATGAGAACATTTGAAAAGTGCAGTGTATCCATGTAATGCTATTTTGACTACCATTCTCACCCAATGTTGTAAAATTACAACAAAGACATTACAAGCTGAAAATATAATTTGATGGATGCATTCCACAATAAGTCAGTATTTAAATTAACCAGCAATCACAAAAAAATATTTCAGGGATTTTACTCACTTCAGTGTTGATATATCCAGTCCGATGAAACAAGGAGATGCACTTCCAGGAAAGTTTGCAGGTCGTATGAGTTCATCGCCTTATGGCCAGACCTATATACACATTTTTTCTTTCAATGTGGGGCTAAACAATAGGAACCATTGGCTATGTAAATGTGGTCTTTCAAAAATAAACATTTTCTGATGTGATTTTGGAAGAGCTGAAAGTGATGTTGTAATTTTACAACCACGGGTCTTATAGGGTTAAAAGAAACCTACATTTGTTGTTGGAATGAAATGAGATGTGAACTGTTGTCTTCAATGTCAAAGTCTGGCACTTTGTATTCCAAACCATCTACCCAACTTGCTTGCAAGAGATTTTGTGGCAGCATAACATCATCACATCTTTGCTTCTGACAAACTGACTAAAAAAGGCTTTATTCACCTGACCACACAAGGAAAACAAACATTGGTTGTTTCTGATAAGGACTGCCTCAACAATACTCTGTTTGGAGAATATCTCCACGTTCTTCTGCTGGTATTAGATTTGACTGATCTAACTCTTGTGGTATCCCATCTGCAGTATTAGTGAATAATTAAAGCTGAAAGGTTTTAAATTGTAATGTTTGTTATGATGCTGTAAATGACTTGTATGTTTTTGGTGGGATATGTATAACATGTATCTGTATGAGTCTATGTTTAATCGCTTTTATCTTTTTATATACAGTATGGGCCAGTATTCTGGAATAATGTAAATGAAAGTGGAATGATTCCTCTGGTTGGTCTTCTGTCACTCAGGTGGAACATGTCATGATCAATCTCTCATAATAGGCAGGTCCAAATAAACATCTGAAGCTCATTCAATCTGCATATAAAAACACTGAGCTCTGCATCTTAGTTGCTACTCTGCTACATGCTTTCAGAAGTGTAACTCCCCGAGCCTTCTCCTGTATCAGCATTTAGTTGTACATGTGTTCATGTTCATTAAATATTGTGTATGTTAGGCTCTGCCAGGGGGGGTTATCCCTGTTAAACTGATCAGATTTGTTCCAGAGCATCACCATGAGCAGAGCCACACCACCAAACTAAAAGGCATGTAATGTAGCTGAAATAAAAAAGATATCTTTCCTGACCAGAGTTCAAAGAGTACTAAAATATTGTACTTATGTAAAAGTATTGTTATATTGATGAATTAGTACAAGTAAAGTTACTAGTATAAAAATCTACTCAGTAAAATTTAACCTCTTAAAATAACTTATTTATATTGATTTAATATCTTATTTATATGCCTACTTATTTAATTAAATCGCAGTGTTTTGCAATTTGATAAGGGCGCAAAGCCAAATTGTAGTTTGTTTAACAGACTTTGCCAAAGTAATGGCGCAAAACAATGTTAGAGAGCTTTTATGTTATTATAAGAAGTTTTGTGATTTTTGTGGCAGAACAGAATAGACTATGGCGTTCCGCACTGGACTGGGAAAATGGCTAATTTGAAGAAAGCCTCTAACCAAACTATGAAAACTTCTTTTACTAACTACCTGTGGTACAAGCAGGGTGTGAACTACAGGGGAGCTTGCAAGAGTCCGCAGCAAGAGTCACCTTCAGTCCTGTCTTTGAGCCACGCACAAACTTGATTTTTTTTGTACTCTGTGTACTGTGACGGCTGTGATTTAAAATGTGGAAAATCTTGTGTAGCAACACCTGTAAAAGTAAAAACATCTTGTGGTTGTAGGAGCAGTTAACGCTGTTTGTTATACTGCAGAGTCAGCAGATTCAGCAATTTACAGTGTATAATTGTAACATATCTTATTTCATCTTCTTCCTATTCTTTGTAGTTTCATCTTGCATCACCACCTATAAGAAAACTCCTCCACCAGTGCCGCCCCGAACCTCAACCTGTTCTTCAGCCTCCAAGCCCTACATCTCCATCACAGCTCAGAGCAGCACAGAGTCTGCACAGGTACTGCAAAAAAGGCCTTGTCTGTTTTAATTTATTTTAATCTGCCCCTCACAAACATCTATCTGTGAAAGAATGTACATTATCGGTAAGGATGAATCTACCCTTAGGGCTAATTCACAAAAGACATGGTTGTATCTGTATAACAAGACAGATATTGACAGATTTCCTGAGAACGTGAGTAATAGCAAGAGACACGAATAAGTCTATGATTTAGATTAAACCCAAATCAGCTTTTAAAAGACTGAACTTCAGTCTCTCTCTTACAAATGTAAAGTAGAATTCGTAAGCAATACTAATACTAACTCTTGCTCTTATTGTTGCTACAACCTTAGTTTTTGCATGAGCAGAAGCTTATGATGGTTAATGTTAGCAAACTTTAGATTGATTTTGCTGTGTTACTGACATCAGTTAATTTGCTGACTTGACTCTTTTCTCCTTGTGCTACTGTTACACTAAATTTTAGCATTTACTGTACAATTCTTATTTGTAACCACAGTGTACACTGTTCATCAAAAGTGACATTGTCTTACTTTAAAATGAACTGGCCCTCAGAAGGAAATTAAAGTATATATTTAATGTGTACAACTCAATCAGTCATCTTTTATGACTGCTGCTTTCTAGTTCAGTGGCAATGTCTGCAAAATCAGCACAAAATATCAGAATATGGACAACAAGGTTTCTAAAGGTTCCTCATAATGCAGCAGAGAAATGCAGCCTGACCTGCTTTTGAGGATCTAACTCCTTTGCAGCCCTCAGTTTTCAAATCCACTGTGCATCACTGACTTGCTTAATGATATTTCCAGGAACCTCTTGCTAATAAATCACACGTCAGGTATTTGCATTCATTTGATAAGGTGAAGTCGGTTTTAATTATATAGCCCAGAATCACATACCTGTCTTCATAAGCTATACAAAATACAACACCCTCTAGAACCTTGGTTTGAAAAGGAACCACCCCCATCCATCACTGATTAATTACATAAGTGAACAGAACCAACAAATTCAGGATGTAAAGATTAGAGTTAGAAGCCTCATAACACATTGCCAATTGAACATCATACTATTAAAGCATGTCACAAATCATACCAATAGTGAAACTTGAATTGAACACTGGTATTGTTGGCCGCTTTGTTCACAGTTTGAAAACAACTTTCTGGTGACAAAATAGAAAATGTTTTATGGTAAGGAACCGGCCCAGTGCAACATGAGTTGTGGTCTTGACAAGCACAGCATCAGCCCACTAACCTTCAGTCTTCCGGGGGCTACACTTTGGGATGATGCATTGTTACAGTTAGAGAAATTTAACATTAAATACATTTTTTGAGTTAGTAATTAAAACATTTTGTGATGAGCAGTTTTTATTTTAGCACTACAAACACACAAACAACAGTAACAGTGCCACACACACAGCATTGAAAACAGGAATTAAAACATTTATGGAGTAAGATACTTGGCCCTATTTAAGTAGTGCCATTGTGCACTTAAGGGGACAAGATGTAGTATTCAGCGGCCACTAGCTGTGCGATTCTAAGATTGCATTCAGGTGTGTGCTCATATGCAGGGTTGGACAGGGACAAAAAATCAGGCCTGGCATTTTTGGCCCAGGCGGCCCACCAAAATCAGTCGGACACCCCTCACCAATACAATATCTTCCATTTAAGGGCTCAGGTTAGGGGTGTAACAAAACTCTTAGCCCATGAGACATGACATTGCATAAGATTGGGGCCATGACAACAAGACAAGAATAAAATATTTATTGATGAAATATTCCATAGGGGGGGTCTAGGGGTCCTCCCCCACAAGACTTTGAGCATAAAACACTTCCTGCATACTGGAGACATTTTCAATTGCACCAATTTATGGTGGAAATGTCTTTATTTTTATGAAAAGAAGCACAAAATTCAGGTGACAGGTGACAATTCAGAATATAAAGTGGTTTAGACATTAATGGCTGTGGGATGTGTTATTTTGAGGGGACAGTAAATTTACACTGTTATACAAGCTGTACACTCACTACTTTACATTGTAGCAGTGTCATTTCTTCATTGTCGTTACATGAAAAGATATAATCAAATATCTACAAAAATATGAGGGTTGCCACACTTTATAACAGTTAGACTGCAGTAAGTATCGTTACTGTAGTGAATGGGTCTTCCACTGTGAAGTAATCTGGAAAGCCATAACGTTACAATTAAAGTAGTCTATATTGCACTGGATAACGTTAGCAACTGGTCAGCATTAGCCGGCGAGCTAACAATCAGCCTTTCTGATGTTGACTGTTTTTAAGCAACATTATCTGATTCTTCTTTTGGCCTGACGGGCTTCAGCATAAAAAACTAAATAGTTGTTTTTTATCCTTAAGTGAGTTTATGTTGTGCTGGGAGCCAGTTGTTTTATGATAAATGTAAATGCTCCGTATTTGTACATCTTTCTAGTCTTTTCGACCACTCAAAGCGCTTTTACACTACATCTGCATTCACCATTACAGCCACCAGGGGCAATTCAGGGTTCAGTATCTTGCCCAAGGACACTTCTGCAGCCTGGGGGAGCCGGGGATTAAACTGCTGACCTTCCGATTACCGGCCAACCCGCTCTACCTCCAGCCGTTAGCGGACTGCCTTTCATTAGCTGCTGTAAATTGACAGATAAAGACTAAAGAGATAAAGATGAGTTGTCATTAAGTAGACAAAGGCAGGGATTGGGTACTATTTCGGATCCAAGTAACTCTGACAGTATCAACAAAACATGGGTCCAAAAATCTCTTATCATTGAACATTCCCAAAGCATATGTATTGTTGTGGCTAGCACCTGATCCTGGCAGTGATTTCAGTTCTGATTACAGGTCTGGCAGCTAGTTTTATTTTTAAAACAATTAATAGGTGTAGCATATAGGGGTGGGAAAAAAAATCGATATTGCAATATATTGTTGTGCTCTCTGTCGCAATAAATAATCGATACACTAACGCCCAATATCGATATTTTATTACAACACAAAATTATTAATTTACCCGTTGTCAGTGTCACTGTCACTACCAAATATCTACCATTCTGTTTGCGGGGGGCGCTGTTCGAGTAAATAGGGGTAAAGTGGCGCAAACAGCGGCCGGTGAAGAACACAAGTTAACTAACAACAACAGAGAATTGCAGAAAAAAAGAGAAGGCGGAAAACAATAAAAAACTAATCAAAGACCCACCCGCTAGTTTCCACTCTAAAGTGTGGAGACACTTCGGGTTTTACGAGACAGTCGACGGAAAGGCACTGGATAAAGACTATGCAATCTGCAAGAACTGCTTTGCAAAGATAAAATATAACAGCAACACTACGAATCTGCAAATGCACCTCGTTCGCTATCACGGTGAACTACTCTCAGGTGATAATGAGGGCAAACCAAGTCAGCCGACAATCACTACTGCGTTCAAAGCAAAGCTCCCCTTTGGGTCGCCGAGGGCACAGAGTATCACCGTCCATCGCCGAATTTATTTGCAAGGACCTTCGCCCTTACAGCGTGGTCGAGAATGATGGATTTTGCAGAATGTTGATAACACTGGAACCGAGATACGAGATACCGAGTCGTCGGCACTTTACAGACAAAGTCATCCCTGCATTGTATGCAGATACCAGAGCCAAAGTGGAGGGTGCGCTCCGGTCTGCTAAACGAGTTGCACTAACCTGTGATGGTTGGACGTCAAGGGCCACCGAGTCCTTCGTAACTATTACTGCCCACTTCATAGACGACAACTGGGATGCCCAAAGCTACGTCCTTCAGACTCGGGCTATGAATGACAGTCATACTGGCGGTCACATGGCAGAGGTGCTTAAGAAGGCTGTAGACGAGTGGAAGCTCACCGAGAAAGAGCCAGCAGTGGTGACTGACAACGCAGCGAATATGTCCGTAGCTGTTGAGATTGCTGGATATCCGCACGTTCGCTGTTTCGCTCATGTTTTGAATCTCGCGGTGCAGCGTGCCCTCAAACTGCCAAATGTCGCTCAGCTGCTCGGGAGAATTAGGAGAATTTGCACATTCTTCCACAGGAGCACCTCAGCAGCTGAGGCACTGAAGAGGAACCAGAAGATGTTAGGCCTTCCGCACCACAAGCTGATAACTGATGTTGTTGTCCGCTGGAACAGTGCCTATGAGATGATCAGCCGGTTTCTTGACCAACAGCCAGCTGTTACTGCTGCCCTCTTATCTCCAGAGGTAAGGCGTTTATTGTTTTGTTACTGAATTGCATATGATAACTGTAATGTGTTATAAAATATTATTGTTAACATGATATATATTTTTGTTCCTTAGTGTAAAGTGATTTTTCCTGACTTCTTGGTCTGGATTAATAAGGAATATGTGCATTATAAAGTTTAAACTTTTGACTTCATTCTGTTCTTTTCCTTCCTTCTTTAAAGGTCAGAAAGAATACCACTGACATCTCTACCCTGACTGATGGAGACATCAAGAATACAGAAGAGGTTGTGAAAGCCCTCCATCCAATGCTGGTAGCAACAAAGAGCATGTGTGAGGAGAAAAGTCCAACTGTTTCCATCATTGGTCCTCTTCACGCCCAACTTCTGAGCGACACACTCAGCACAATTGAGGATGCCCCTCTCGTCAAGGACATAAAGTGTGCCATCCATGGAGACCTATCAAAGCGCTACATGTCTGCAGAGGAGAAAAACTTCCTCTACGTTGCCTCCGCCTTAGACCCCAGGTTTAAGTCGATGCTCTTCTTGTCGCCTTCAGAAGTGCAG
>NW_025744104.1:0-1946 GCF_021292245.1 Micropterus dolomieu
AAATTAATCTCTAAACTCTAAACCAACTTAGTGCTTAAGCTTCTGTAAAGTGCATTTACTTACCAGTCTCTGTTCAGACAAATAAGGTGAGCTGGTTTCACTTATTCTGGCTTTGTTTTTCTTTCTTTTCTGTTCTGAGCCTTTTGTCTTCAGGTTTTCTCAGTTGGAGTAGTGTGTTTTCCTCTTGTGGTTAAACGTTTGTAGTTTGTAGTTTAGTGCTGGTAATGTCTCTGTAGTGTTCACTGTGGAGAAGCAGGTCTAAACTGAACTTCTGGATCAGTCTGCAGGAGGGAACACTGACACAGCGTGAGGTCACAGAACTCTGGGTGTTCTGATAGAACATGTGTTGGCACTTGTGACACTTGTTTACATTCAAATTTATAATTGAATATATACAATGTATGTAAATTTATAATTGAATATAAACAGTGTAAGTATAAATATATATATATATATATATATATATATATACACACACTGAGGTTTTCTAATTTCATGGTCAGATTAACCTGTTATAAATATGGTCAAAAATATTAAGTCAAAACTGCAGGGCCTGGCTTAGTTGATATTATGGTTCAAAATTCATTAAAAAAGTGTGCAAATAATTAAATTACCAGAAAGCACTCGACACTATGACAGGACCCATAGGATCTTGGGGTCCTGGTCAGTAGTCTGCTTTTCCCTGCTAGCAGTCCTGCCTTGGCTGTCTGTAGACAAGAGAGACACCAAAATCAGGTCATCACAAGTGATGCGAGTACTTATTATCTACAGATAGCAATCAACCAGATCACAGATGTGCTGTCACCACCTGACCATTTTATGAGGAGTATCGTGTAACAGCACGACACGTGGTTTGATTTTTAGATGCCATTCTCCCTCTTTCATCCCCACGTTTCCTGCCTTTCTCTTCTGTGTAATTAAAAATATGTATTTTGTCATCTAACACTTACTAAACTAATAAAATCTAGATTAACAAAGACCACAGGTCAGGAGATAAAACAAGGTATTTGTGATTCAATAAGAGCACTAAGTAGGGTGCAAATCTCTGCCAGGTGTGTCTGGGGGCACGTGGGCACAGAGACATTTTATAGAGGAGACACTTCACTTACAGAATCCTCAATACAACTCTATAGGGAAAGCCTGTAACACCAAAGATGGCGGTTATCCCACCCCGCTTGTAAGCCAGTCATCTGCTTTTTAGCCTATGTTTCCAGCCAAAGTTGGAAACATATTTCAGCCAATCGTGTGGTTTGACTTTTGTAAGGGTCTTGTGCTGCCCTTGCAATACGGTCTCTTGAGCAAAGCTAGACAGCCAGTTAACATTCAGAAGTCCTCCAATAAACACACAAGGCTTGACTTTTCTTGTATTTTACTGAAGTTGTTTCCGCTTTTGGTTTGTTTTGTAAAACTGAAACATAACAGAATAAGAATATATATCAGTATCCAAAACATAAACATATGCATACAGAGATTACATCTGATACACATAACTATGTCACTACACAATCCCTATCAAAGTGTAAAACCCGCACTGTAGCCTACTGTATACAACAAGCGATGTAGCATAGTTCACCTACCACAACATCTACAAGTCACAAAACAATTAAAGAACAGGCTAGCTACTGCTGTGCTGCTAGCTAACAGAGCACATGTTTTTACCAAAGCATAAAAACGTGTCTAACATGACAATCCTTACAAATGCAAGTGATTGAAAATTATTTACACATTACTTACAGGCACACAGTCTCCAAGGCAGAAGCAGATCAGAAATACTTTCAGCAACATGAATCCAGCGCTGTCTTTCTTGCCTGTCTGTCTTCGACTGAAGAGTGTGCTTCACTAAATTATTAACTCTGACCAGTAGAGGGCAGCACCCAGCACGAACCCCTGTAATTTAACCATTAAGCTCAGTATTCAACTATAACTTCAACTTTAAAGACAGCACA
>NW_025744104.1:1966-34642 GCF_021292245.1 Micropterus dolomieu
TGTTGCCTATTTTTTATATTAATGTCTGCAGATAAATGTCAGAAGCTGTAAAATGAAGACACACAAAGCAAACATGAACAGTCGTATCTATAATGATTGTGCTGCCCTTGCAATGCGATCTCTTGAGCAAAGCTACATAGCCAGTTAACATTCAACAGTCCACCAAAAAACACACAAGGCTTGACTTTTCTTGTGTTTTACTTAAGTTTTTTTCTTTTTTGGTTTGTTTTGTAAAACTGAAACATTACAGAATAAGTATATATATCACTATACATACTACATATGCATACAGAGATTACATCTGATACACATAACTATGTCACTACACAATCCCTATCAAAGTGTAAAACCCGCACTGTAGCCTACTGTATACAACAAGCGATGTAGCATAGTTCACCTACCACAACATCTACAAGTCACAAAACAATTAAAGAACAGGCTAGCTACTGCTGTGCTGCTAGCTAACAGAGCACATGTTTTTACCAAAGCATAAAAACGTGTCTAACATGACAATCCTTACAAATGCAAGTGATTGAAAATGATTTACACATTACTTACAGGCACACAGTCTCCAAGGCAGAAGCAGATCAGAAATACTTTCAGCAACATGAATCCAGCGCTGTCTTTCTTGCCTGTCTGTCTTCGACTGAAGAGTGTGCTTCACTAAATTATTAACTCTGACCAGTAGAGGGCAGCACCCAGCACGAACCCCTGTAATTTAACCATTAAGCTCAGTATTCAACTATAACTTCAACTTTAAAGACAGCACAATGATTCTGAGGACATATTAACAGGGTTAGACATGTTGTGTTGGGGTCCATCCTAGGGGAAACACTGAAGTTTAGTTGTTTTGTGAAGTGAGACTATTTGCAGTTGTATGGATTATTTTGAAAGACAGTAACAAACAACCTATTTTGTTATTTTAGACAGCAAGACATGTTGGTATTATCATGCAGTCAGATAGGATTTTATGAAGTAAAAGCATGGGTCTGGGTTCTAAGCTGTGGGAACTATGGTGGGTAATAATGGTATGCATATGTAAAATGACCCTTTAACAATGCCGCTCTTGACAGACTGTCATTGCATCACATGATTGTTTTACTTTATTTTTGTTTTGTTCAAGAAGAATGGAATTTAAATTTGTCTTTGCAACTACAGCTTTACTACAGTGAACAAAACACACCAGTGTGTGGATCCCACAGCCAGGTGGCTCAAAAGAAGATTCCAAAAGTTACAAAAAGTAAGTTTGGAAGACACACTCCAAGGTAGAAACAGTAATAAGCACACATTTTCTTTTAGTTCCATATGATAAATACCCTTAGTGATGGGTGTAATATGAATTCCTTTAATTTTCCACAAATGAACCAAACTTGTTTTTCTCCACAGAGAGGAATGTGTTGCTATGACCTCTGAAAGGCCTTCAACAGCCAAGATGAAGTTGACACATCATGATCTTCCAAGCAGAAATCTTCACATTTAACAATTGTTTTGCTTTATTCTTAATTTACAACTCCGATTTTTAGTTTCAATTTTCAGCTCAATATACTTTGTTTTTAATAAATATCATGATATTAACTATGTCTTTGTAATACTCTTTTAAACTAAAATAATACTTTTGACCCAGTCTAACATATGCATTTACACAAACCTTGCAAAATATTATTATTATTAGTTCTTCAACCAGGAGAGTCCCACTTAGATTGAGAGTCTCTCTTTAAAGCTGGCCTGGCCAAGACAGGCAAAAGCATAAAAAAAATGAAAAAAACACATCGGTACAGACAGATAACCCTGAAGGAGAGACACGCATAGCGAGCTCACATTTCAAGAGTACTTTTGAGACAGCTTCACAATTAACAAATTAAGGAACCTACCTCTAATTCTTTCATTTTGGATTTAAAAGCATTTAAAAAGATTAATTAATTGAGATTCAAGTCCTTTTGCAACGTATTTCACGCAAAGTCTGCAGAATACACAAATGTCCTTTTTCCAATTTACATGCGGGTCTTTGGAACAGAAAGCATAAAGAAGTCCTGAGAACGCAATGATTATTGCCCCGCACTTCTCTGCGTGATAAGCACACATAGACCAAGAATTTCCTTATGTATAAAGGTGTACGGATACGGGTGGCCAGAGCAGGCCATCCTACCAAATGAAGCCTTAATGTCTAGAAAAATGTATTTCTACCAAGTGAGATATGCACACGTTCATTAATAACTATGAACGCTACTGTGGTTTACTGTGGTAGGTAGGTATATTAGTCACACCAAATTACATTTGATTGGATACATTTATGTCCGCCTGAGTTCAAGATGAGTCATCAAAAAAATTGCAATGTTTTACAGCAAGAGATGAATTTTGATATAAAAATACTAAAATCACGATTTCTTTGACACACTTGTATGAAGAGATAATTAACACTGGGACACAGGATTAGAACATTAAGGAAATGTTATTTTCATTGAAGTGTTTTTAATAAACTAAGTAACTCAATAGCAATAATCGGCCAGCAGATGTCGCCATTAGACGATCTACTGCTTTGCAACACAATTGAGTCACAGTTATCTAGTGTTTAAGGTTACTGACAGGTCAGGAGCTAGAGTTTTACTGCATCCACACTCAGTCCTTCAAATTAAACTAAGAAATGCCTGTTTAGTGTTGAGCTTCCAGCAGCTGAGAAGAATAAATCAATCTAATGTCAATCAGCACACACGGTTTAATTTAAATACAAAAGATTTATTGCCAAAACAACATTTCCATATATTATTCATTTTATGTTATGTACACAAAGGGTTGATAAAATTATTTTGTACTCCTTAACCTCAAACTGAGGCCACAATGCAAACCACAATGTCCTCAATCTCAAGGCCCACATTCTCAAAGTCCTTGAGGCCCGTCTTCTCTCCGTCACACTCACAGAGGCCTTTGTCCTCAACATGCTTTTGTAGGACTTGCGTTGTCAGGGTTTAGTGTCTCTGTCTGCCTGGCCGGGAGGAGGATCCATCAGGTCCTTGAATCCCAGTTTCTCCAGAGGCTCCTTGGCCATCAGCTGACTGGAAATACACAAGGTAACGAAGGAAAACGATTCAGGTCTGATGAAAAATGTGACCAGATGTAATGATCATGAGAAACGCAGGCTGTATTATTTAAATTAGGTTTCTTACTGTTCCATGCGGCACTCCAGGTAGCCTTTGGACTGCAGTCGGCACTTGGAGTTGTCGAAGCTGTTGTCTCTCAGGCATTTCATAAACGTCTCCTTGAAGGCTTTACACTCTCCTGAAATATAAATAAGATACATGAAGGTCCAGCCATGGAGGTTAATGCTCAGATATGTCACAGCTTCCTGTGATAGACTGGCGACCTGTCCAGGGTGTACCCCGCCTTTCGCCCACTGTAAACTGGGATTGGCTCCAGCCCCCCGCGACCCTGTACGCAGGATAAGCGGTTGACGATGGACGGATGTCACAACACAAGACTAAAGCTATTTCTTCAACGTGTCAGTTTGAGCCAATTTGGGCACATAAAAGTGTTCTTTCCTTAATGTAATAAAGACGAACTGTTAACAGGAGCAGGGCTGTGAGTCCACTGGGAGATGTAATTCAAAGTTTATTGGACTGTGCGTGGTTTCACACAGATTGTTAAATTGGGAAACGGTAGCATGCGTCAGCTTAGCCAGACTCTCTGTCTCTTGTGTATTATTATTACATTCGAGTCAAAGAGCTGAGCACCAGTTCTGCTAAGAAATGTAATAACCATCAATCTTAGAAAACCCTTGGGGAGGGCATTAAATAACACTTCCTGCTGTTCTGAAGTGTTTTCCCAGAATCCTCCAACAATCGTCTGACCATCTGGATGAAAACAATATTATGCATGTGTCCAGGTATGTCTCCCTGCTCACTCTCTACAACAAAAGCCTCTAAAGACATGGTTTTGAATGAAAACGTAAACAAAGTACAAAATAACACCAATCCAAAGTAATTTAACTATCAAGAAAACAATTCTCTAAATTAGCCATCATCTCTAGATTAAATTAAACAAAAATGACTAATTTAGAAAGCTGCAGAAAGACGAGAGGGTCTGATTTATGAGTTTAAGACCAGCTGGGTGTGTCCAGAGACCGCAGACTGCAGTGCCTGCCTCTGCTTAAATGCACTAATAACTAAAAATAAATAACTCAAACATATAGATGTTGCTGAACATGCAGGAGAAATGGCGTGAGTTCAGGATGACTTGTCTTCTCTTACCGAAGTGGTCCAGAGGGAAGGAGCCTTTTTCAGGAGGCCGGGGCGTAAAACTCTTCGACCCGAAGTTCATAGCAGTGGACATGTTTGTCTGGGGTTAAACAGCCTGTTTCTAAAAGCTGTGGGACTTTTTCCATAAAATGCGAAAGCTACAACAACAGCCGCCATACGCGACCCTGTCGCGTAGATATGACGTATTTTTCAGCGCCGTCTCAGCAGACAGACATTAGTAGTCTATTGAATCGCATTGATGATCGATCGCATTTTCGTTTAAGTTTTTGTTGTTGTTGGGTTTTTTTTTTTAACATAGAAAGTATTGTACCGCCATCAGAAATGAGTCATAACAGTTAAATCGGATTTATAAAAAATATACTAATAACGTTTTAATCGCACAGTCTGATGAGAAAAAAACACCTAAACCTGCTAAAAACGCAAGGTATGACACAACATGGAAAAATGGCCTGTAATTCCTATATAAACTGAGGAAAATTCTGCACATTATATTACACAATATAAATATGATATAAATCACAATATAATAATGTCATGTTATTAAAAAATGCTTGTGAATTGCAGCCCTATCAATAGGGGAATAGGCCTACCACAAATAAAGGTTTTTAATAAAGATAAAGCTATTGATACAAGACAAAAATACTGTAAAAATGTTATTTTATTGCACTAAGATTAAATCTTATTCCTTTCATATAGGCTACATGTCTTGTTTTTATATACGTTGTTTTATTATTAGAGTGACCTAAAGCACGTTTAATTGCACCGACGGGGCTATGGCCTACAAATGAACACTACTTGTTTTAGCACGGTTCCTGCATGTGGATTTTAATTATGTTAAGTGTGAGTATTGTGTTATTAGATGGAATGGCGGACTTTTCTAAGAGTGGTACAGTTTTAGGAGTCGCAATTAAATGTGTTCTGGTTGTCCACCGCTGGATGTCTCACTTTCATAACATATAAGATTGAATAGAGGGGCGAGGAGACAGACAGGGAGGCAGGCAGGCAGAGGAGGAGGTGGTGATGGTAACATATAGGCTTGATTATTATGCAGTCAGTGAGACTCGGTAATAGAGGAATCAGTGAGGGAGAGAGAGAGAAACAGAGAGACAGAGAGAGAGAGAGGTTTCCCTAGCAATCGGCTCAGATCGTCCGGTCTTCTCCCTCTCCAGTCTTTCTTCTCCACTTCAGATCGGAGGTGACAGGTGATCGGGCTGTCTGTCTGTCGGATGTTCTTGGGCAGGATTCTTCCCACCGCGGTGAGGCTGGACGGATAAACTCACCATGGCGCTGGAACCGGAGGGGAACAACCGGCTCCTGCAAGACGTGCTGGCGAGACCGGGCAACGAAACGTGCGCGGACTGCGGCAATCCAGGTAGGCTAAGCCAGGGGTCTGGTGCAGGTAGTAGGCTACATGAACTATAAGCTGCTGTGCATAAGGTGGGGGAGACTAGTCAGCTGGTGCTGACAAGCATCAAAACCCAACAAGCCGGGGTGAATTGGGTCCAGATATGATGACAAAGGCCTGGCAGGGTACATACCTGAAAACACCCTTTTTTGCAGGTATAAAATGAACTAACAAACTGGACTCTGGACTTAGTCTGGGCCATAAACACATAAAACACTCCTGTGTGTGTGGCTGTCATGGTGTGTAAGGGTGTACAAAGACATGTCAAGTGTCCCCTCCACAGCTATTACTGTTGTTACTGACTGTGTGTGTGTCCACGGTGTGTTTTCACTGGTGTGGTGTCCTCATGTTCTACACTGTCAGCAACCTCCACACAGCTCGCCCAGTAGCTAATTATTGGTGTGTGCATTTTTGTTTTACATGTTTGCTTTTCATTTCCACAGCACTGATTTCACCCGAGTTATGTTATTCTCTATTAAGCAGCTTCATCCCTTTCTTCATCTCTTCATCCTCTCCCCATGCATTCCCCCTTTTTAATCCGCTCCCTTCCTCCTCCCCCTCCTTTCTTCTCACTGACATGGCAGTAAACCAGTGAGTGGGCACAGAGGCTCCAGTACAGGCCGTACGCCCAGTGTTTTGGAGCCGAGCCCGCCCAGGATGCCTGTTTCTCTGGCCCTGGTATCAGCTCCGCTGAGGACTGGCTGTAGTGGAGCAGCTTTTGGAGCCAGAGGCGCTCTTGCAAATTTCAATAGCTTTGTCTGAGCGGTGGGCACCTAAAGGGGGATTTCATTTTGACCAGAGGGTGTGATGTTGTTGAGATACATGCGGAGAAATGTCTCTCATTGTGGGTTGATGTTGCGTTTGTGTGTTGACTTTAAAGTATTTGAAATTTTGCTTCTCACCACTACCAACTCCAGCCTAATATGCTCATAAAAGTTTTTATGTTATTTGTTGTAAACGCTCAGTCTAAAACCAGGTTTCATCTGTTGATCTTTAGCGGTGGCATCGATGGAGATGTCAGTTGGTTGTCGGTCCACCACTTTGGTCTAGGTTGTAATGTCTACTATTCGATGAATTGTGTGGACCCCAGAGGATGAAGTATACAATGAAATGTCTCAACATATGATGGATTGGTATATATGATTGACATTAATAGTTCCCTGGTTCCCAACTGTAGATATAACTAACTGTGTATACTCTGCATACTTAACCAAATGCATAGATGCTGTTCATACTGTATACCACCTTACATTTGCACTCTCTCTCTAACTCTGTCCACTTCTCCTCTATACAGTTTATAATTTCACATATAGCCTACTGTATAATATTTGTATATTGTAACTCCACTGTACATATTGTAAGATATAGCATAACTTACACTGTAGTACTTACTTCCCGCACTCTGTATAAAACACTATATTCCTGCTTTTCTGGTTAGATACTATCTTAGCTCTGTACCCGTACTCCTCATAATGACAATAAAGTTGGATCTAATCTAATGCATGCTAATGACTGATAAGTGAAATGTTGGATGGATTGCTATGAAACCTGGTACAAATATCCATGTTCCCCACAGGATGAATCGTTATCCCTTAATATTTGCTCTAGTGCCGTCATCAGGTCCCAAGTTAATAAGTTTATACAATATTTTGTCCAATACTTTGGTTAATGACCTGCAGACCTAATGGCATTTCCCTTAGCCTCAGCTGTACTTGTTATCTGCCACCACTCTGTCTGAGTACAGCCTCATAGAGCCGGCTGCAGACATGCAGCCTCATTGTCTTGTTTGGGGAAAATTGGCACAATTACCAATACCCATGTAGCCTTATTTGACCCTTGGGATACTTTTTTTTGATGTAGTTTCCCTAAACAGTTCGACAATGATGCAAATTGCCTAGAGGAAACATTGGCTCAGATTGTTCCCCTGCTGGGTTTTGCATGGAAAATATGCCCCTTTCACCTTCGCAGTCATTACATAATCAAATTTAGCCAAATTTAGCCATGTCAAGCGAAGGTGGGACAGATGTTCTGTGTTGTGCAGCAGTTGCCGAGTAGTCCGAGAAGCTGTAAATGCCGGGTGACTGATTGATCACAGCTAGTAAAATTTCAGCTGGCGAAGTATACTCATTTATGCTGTCACCCAGCAAGTGTTAAGATTCCCTCAAGCAAGGCACTTAGTGTTCAACAGTGTAACTTTGGTTGAATCCAAACAAATGCTTTCTCCCATATTTGCCTTCGAACACTCATTTCGTGAAATTTCCGGAGAGCAGGCTGCTCAGATGAAAAGTGTTAACCAAATCGTTATCTTTCTCCCCGTCCTCTGCTACCAGATCAGGCATTCCCAGGCTCATAATTCATATCTCATAATGGCCAAGATATGAATTATTGATGCTAGTTCGGTGGCTCCTTCCCAGATGGGGACAGGATCTTATCTCAGTGGCTTTTTCAGAAAAACATCACGGCTTCATTACAGCTCAAGATACCACAAATCATCTCAGCAGAGCAAAGAAAACAGACAAACATGTATTGTACTGGAGTCGGTGTGAGCTAAGGTTACTTAGGAGGACGTAAGGAAAATAGTTAAGTAGGATGTAACAGGTAGTGCACTGTAGACCTACATATACGGGAGACCGATAGATAAGCCAAATAGATAATAAATGATTATAGATGTTAGCATTGTTATGTCAAGGATTACTCATTAAATGGGCATTTTTAAATATCAGTTTATGCAGTTCTTGTAGTTGTCTTTAATTGAGGCTAATGACAGTTGAATTGAATGTAATAAGGTACTACCCTACTTTGTTAATCAACTAGTTTCTTAATCATGGAGGATCTTTAGTTAAAATGTGTGCAATCATTGCTAAATCAGAATTGGCTTTATTGGCCTAGTATGTGTATGTTAAGGTGTAAATATGTTACATCCAGGCCAGAAAAAGAAAAGGGGGTTCTTGATGATCAAAGGTTTAGCAAAAAAAAACAAAAACAAAACTGTTGTTTTTAATAAAAAATTCTGCCCACAGTGAAACACCTGAACAATAGAAAGCCTAAATCTCGGGATAGCCTGGGTGACCACTTTGTTAATGATCACGACGTCATCTGACCAAATCAGTATTAATACAAGTTAATGATAACAGTGTGGTCGACTATATTGGCGTTACCCTCTGTGACCTACTGTATACTGTATTGTAATATGGCTGAATTGAAAACACAATTTAGTTGTTCCCATTTTTATATTTTGGGTACAAAATACTAATCTAATCGCATTCCCATAAACACTACCTCTTAACCACCAGTAATTTCTTTAGTTTTAATTAGTGAAAGTTAGCGGCAGCAGAATGTTCTTAACTTCGCTGCCTCATAGCCCCAGACCTTCACTGGGCTGGTTTACATCATTGTTTTTGCAAACGCTCAGTTTTCCTTTTCACACATTTAAACACCAAGCCGGTGTTTTCAGATTTAGACACTCTGGAATTTAGGAAAAGCAGCTTTTTGGTGATAAAAATGCAAATTTAATATGGACACAGAGCTGAAACTGTCTTAATGCGGACATACTCTTCAGTTCACTACAGTTCCCTGTAAAAATCAAAGGTGTCAACAAAAATACTGTATCATAATGGCTAGCTGACATGGTTTGCTATAGCTAACAAGGTAACTATCTATTTTACGTTATTATCTTATTATTATTATTATTATTATTATATATCTACAGGATATATCAATGACACCATGTTTAGTTCAAAGGCAGTGCAGACTTAACTAATTTTGCGCAGCTACAAAAGCAATGGAAAACTGAGAACCTCGAATACATCACATGAAATTCCTCCATTTTATTTGCAGGCTGTACTGTCTTTACTCTTAAAAAGACAACAGTGACCTGGTGCTGGTGTGCTCAGACGAGACTGCTGTGAGGCTGATCTTGGAGCTGGGAGCTTACACGGCAGGGTTTCTCTGTAGCTCAGCAGCGCTGTGGTTCTGCCCTTCGCTAAGGACACACAAACGAGTTCTTCCCTCCAGAGAGAAGCCTCAGCAGTCCTCTGAGGAGTGAGGAAGGTTTTTGTTGAACAGCAAAAACAGCAGGAACTTTGATGAGATAGTAGGAGGTTTAGACTCCTATGGCAGTCCACTCATGGCTCTCCGGACTATTGTTCAATGTTTTTTTAAAGGAAAGTTGGAACAAAAAACTTTCTGCATTTCCCATTGCAACTCAGTGTCTGATGTACAGTGATGTGAATAAGTGAGTTGTAGCCCTAGCCAATTAAAGCATTGGTAATGTGTCTGCTGTGCATATGTTTAGGTTCTTTAATTTGCCAAGAAAATTCACTGTAAACTTTTATTTGTGGGCATAGTTAGTAAATGGATGGATACACTGTAGCAGAAAGGCGGAGAAGACACGTACAGACTACCCCTTTTTCAACCTTGACAGTAAGGAAGGTGGGTGGTGAGGAGATAAATCAGACACACCTGTGACACCATCCACTCCAGCACATTGTTCTCAAAGATTGCATTTTAGACCATTGCTAACCACATTCTCCTATCCTCATGATGCCTTCCATGTATGCTGGGTGCGACTTCCAGTTACTCCTTTCACTGAATCAGCGTCTGCAAGTCTCACACCCTGTAACATATTAAAGGGGTCATGTGTAGTTTTCAGTGGTCTCTAGCAGTGAGGTTTCAGATTACAACCAAAGTCATGAGCGAGCCTAAACAGAGACCGACACACTGTGACAGCATCACACAAAATGCTGGAAACACAATTAAACTCACCCACATCGTTACAGTAGTATTTTTATCATCTTTATGTTGAACTCATCCATGCTCATTGCATGATACCGTTACATTAACTGCATGTTGCCGATATAATACGTCGCCGTAAGCTCGCCTCCCGGCTTTTCAGTAACTATTTGTGGATCTTTCATGGGATGCTCAGCAATGTGAGAATAGCTCAAATGTACTGGATGATAACCAAATATTATAAATGAGATTGCTACACCTTAGCATAACAGTAAAATCATTGTAACCTAAGTAGTAACGTAACTATAGTGAATGGGTCTTCAACTGGGATGTTGTTGTCCTGCAACATTAAAAATTGTCATTAAAATGACAATAAATCTAAATTGAACGTTACAAAGCAAACAACGCCGGTTTCTTGCTAATCTTGCTGGCTGCCCCTGCCTTGCATTACAGTTGGTTTTAGAAACATGTTTGCTTGATACCATCCTCCAGGCTGCATGTCGAAGTGTCCTTGGGCCAGATACTGAACCCTGAATTGCCTCTGGTGGCTGTTCTGCCAGTGTGTGAATGTTAGTTTCTGTTTGAGCACTTAGGCTCAGAGGTCAAAAAGACTAGAAAGGTGCTATACAAGTACAGAGCATTTACTATTTCTTGCTGGCTAAAATCAACACTTTAACATAATACCGGTACATCCATTACAACTATAGCGTTTTGCAATGGATAGCGTTAGCAACTGGTTGGCTTTAGCTGGTAAGCTACAACATGCTTTGCAGTAATGTTAGTTTACCTGTCCAGTGGGATGAAAGCCATCTCTGGGCTGGGAATATGTCCAAAATAAAGCGTAGGTCCATATGTTGACCTTGTTTCCACTCAACATCGATTTGATTCTTGTTTGGCCTGACGGTCTTCAGTTTGCGTTTCAGTCTGTGTTGTGCTGGGAGCTGGTCGTTCTTTGGTGTGAGCAGATTCCATTTTGTTTGCTGTGGTGTTGTTGCGGTGTAGGCCATAGAGTTCAGAATCAGTAGGCAAGAGGCTTGGGAGCACACATGAGCATCACAGCCTACGTAAACCAATGGATTGGCAGCATAGTGTCTGTTACAAGCAAACAAAAAAGCAGGCGAAGTGAGTGTACAACCCATTCACAAATAGGCAATAAAAACTGTTAAATTTCATTTAAAAAAACTACATAAATGTGATACTGTGATCATACCTCTGCCCAATGGATAGGAGAATGAGAGTAGTAGGTTGTAAGATACTGTACACCTCTATGAATATGATTGAATGTTTTTAGTCAGCTGGTGGCCAAGCAGCTGATGACTGAACCATTAAAGGTAAAGCATCAATGAATCAGCTGATGCCAGTCAGCTAAAGCAAGCACAACTTCAGTGCTCTGCATAAACTTATGCAATGATTCATTTAAGCATACCACAAAAAAGGTGCTTTGCCTTAGAAACCCTGTGGGTAAAAAAAAAGGATAGATTTTATTACACTCAAAGAGAACGTGCTGTTTGGTTACAGGCATAATCCAAAGCAGTTCTGATTATGTAGCAGAAAGGGACACATTTTCAAGACACTTAAAGAGACACATTTCAGGCGTGTGGATGGGAATCAGGATTAAAAACATGGACACACGTCATTAGCACACAGGCAATCAATTAGGAAACACTTGGAAACTACCTAATAATGCTTACCTATGTCTCTGCATGGTAGCAAGTAATATGTAATATAATATAATGCGTATACCACATTTAATGTTCACTCTTGCAAATGCATTCCATCTGTAAAGTCAGCCTTAAGAAATGAAGAAAGCCTTGATGATTTTCTTATAAAAGACATTTTTCAAAAGCTGAAGGTAAACAGAGGTTAAGTTGAGAAGTTAGGACTGGAACTAGTCCCGTAAAAGTAAAAGCCTGTGCTAGTGCCTGAGGGGTTTAGCCAAGACATGAGAGGGTCACAACCTCAGCTGACCCCACTGTGTAGTGATTAACCCCCAGCATGACTGACAGACTGATGTGTATACTTCCAGACACACAAACTGCCTGCAGATGCTCCCGGTTACACGGGCTGCCGTTGCTTAAATGCCCCCTCATATGTTTCTCCCGCATCTTCCCTGCAGTAGCGCCACAGGCACTTCTTTTTTCAACCGTGTGCGGTCGAATCAAAGGCTCTGTTGTCTCTCCACCTGACGGGTCTCATAACTCCTGCAAAAGTTGTCTTTTCTCTCAACAGTTCCTTGGCCTCTTTAACAAACACGCCTCAAACAGCATATGCACTGTAAAGACAAACCAAAACCAGAGTTTTCCACCTCTTGTTCACTGTGACTGTGCATCTGTTGTTCACAGTAATCCTGTTGAGAAACATCCTCCACGTACATGTAGAAGAAGAAGCCCTGTGCGTGTCTATGTGTGTGTGTGGTTAGTTAGTCATGCGGCCACAGTAATCTCCGTGAGTGCTGTCTGCTTCCCTGTAAGGCCTGACTCAGCGATGACCTCACCTCCGAGTGGCTGGTTGTGTGTTTTCGTGTCAGCAGGGCTGTGGAGGTGTGTATTTGTGTGGGTGTTGCTGTCCAAAGAGGACAGTAGGTCTGATTTCTTCACATCAAAGTGCCATTTCTAGTGCTTTGTGCAACATCACCAGGGAGTTCACATCATCGCTCTGCATGATGAAGAACCCACACTCTTCCTTCCTTCCCTTCCTACCCTGTCCCTCCTCTCCTCCTCCATCCCCTCACTTCTCCTCTGCTTCTCAGGCTCTGTGGCATCTCCATCTATGCTTTCTCCGGCCTCAAGAGGACAGAGAAAAACAAGAATGCTGGAGGTTTTTCCTGCTGTCTTCCCCCCTTCTCTCTCTCTCTGTCGGCTCCCATCTGACTCCCTTGAGTGCTACATGCTCTCACTGTCCGTGCATGTGTGTGTGCGTATTTGTGTTCACATGGCTGTGGTGCACCGCGCTGAGGCTCCCCTTGTGTGAGAAATGGCAGCAGCACAAAGAGTGAGATGGAGAGAGAATGTGGTTACTTTGGAGTGTTGCCCATTGAGGACATGGTACTCCCAGTCGCTCGTGGCCACACATACGCTATTCATGTAAACAAGTGTGCAAATACATCGTACACACACACACACACACAAATATTCCACCATCTTGAACAGAGCCTGACTGATGCATTGGCATGACCGATGTTATATGTTTAAGTTAGCTTATATAGTACTGTGTTGGCAAAGATTTGTTGTTGATAGCTGGCTCATAAAGTATCATCAATCAAATGTTAATATCATCATTGACTACAAAAGTAGTTAGTTTAGCAAGTTTAATTGAAAAATTTGACCTGCTGGTGGCGCTAGAGGAAAAGTCAGTAGGCTTCTTTCAAATTTCATGGCAGCCCTTCCAAATGTGTTTGAGATATTTCATTCTGGACCAAAGTGGTGGACTGACTAATGGATTGCCATCCCTAGAGCCACAGTGCTAGTGTGGCTAAAAATGCCAAACATCCAGGTTCCAGCCTCTCAAATGTGAGGATTTGTTGTTTTTCTCTGTTGTATATCATAGTAAATACAATATCTTTAGGTTTTGACTGATGGTTGGACAAACAAGACATTTATGGGGGGTGGGGGTGGGGGGGCATGGAGGGCAGCCGGCCCACGAGTAAAATCGTTGCTGCTTGGCAGATTACTGTGTGGATGACTGCCTTGCATGGCCTTTTGTTTCTTGGTGGTAAACTAGTAGCTGGGTGTGGTGATACTGATGTGGCTGTTTCATGAATTTTCTGCCTACTCTGTTTAGCTTTGGCTGCTGCAGACTGCAGACAAATCTCTTCCCTGTTATGTGAAGAGACTGTGGACGGGATGCACAGACTGACAGTTATTATATGAGCAGTCATATGAGGAAAATAGGGCTGGGCAATCAAACAATAATGATAATTATCTCGATAACAATATAACAAATGTTCAATAAATGTCTGATTTAATTCATTTGAATCAAGAACTAATTAGCACTTAATTTTTCTATTAAGATATTTATTTTGTTGAGTAACAGGGACTGAAGAAAGATTTTACTTAATTTTACTCTTGCATATGTGCTGAATAATTGTTAAATAATCATAATTGTTTTGAATGTTCTACCTCTTTTGATTTGTTAAGTGATCCACTGTTTGGCAAGTGTTTGTTCTGACCATAAAGACTAGTTTAAAACCACAACTTTCACTCAAAAGCCAAAATCAGCCTTTAAACTTAAAGGTTTAATGATTTGATATTTATTACGATAATTATTGATATGGAATCATATGAAATTCCCTTCCCTAGAGGAAAATATCATAAACTCGCTGTGGAGAAACTGCAAAAGAATGTATGTTGTAATATGATGTGATAAATCAATACTAAGATAATGTAAATTAAAATAAGTTACTAAATGAATATTGTAGAGTAGTAGTATTAAACTGTACCACATGTATTCTAAATCTATTTCATAGTAATATTATACAGGGCTTAAAATGATAAACTGTGAACTAGTGTTCTGATGTTTTACTTAATTTCTTTACCAATATTACTGACTATATTATTCAGTGACTGGAAGAGGGCCCACAAACAAAGCTGCACCCCCCTTCCGCCTATGGGGATTGAGTGGGGTGTGTTTTTGTTTAGGAAATATTTACATTAAGTTCAGATAAATTGATGGTGGAAGTAATCATTAGTTGCAGCCCTATACTTTTCATCACCATGTCCAAAAGCCATTGATATTACATTTTTATTTCAGTTCCAGTTATAGACATCACAGACAAATGTGAACACATCATCTGGAAACTTGACTCACTTTTCATATACCCACTGAGCTTTAATTCCCACCAATCAGATTATTTCTGCCTTCAGTGCAAAACTCCAATCTGCACGTTCATCTCTCCGTCATTTTCGGACACTACACTCTGTCACTGTCCCCGACACTCTTCGCTTCCGACTTTGACAACTTCATTTGCATGGACAGAATCAAAGTCTACAATGTGTGATACACTGACTCAAATGTACCTTTGCCGAACACCCACGGATGCTGCTGCTGCTGCTGCTGCTGCTGCTGAATCACGATGCAGAGAGAGAAAAAAAAGCTCTTCTTTTATCCCCCTTTCTTGCACATTCTGTCTGACTGCTGATGAGGCTGTTGGTTTTTCAAACGCTGTAGTCGAAAAGAATGCCTTTATTCACATGCTCATATTGGCAATAAGCGGGATATGGTGCACAGATGTTTATGTGTGTGTGTGTGTGCGTGTGGCCGGGGGGGAGGCGGTTACTACATTTGTGGGGTCCAAAAACCAAGATTCCACTTTACTTGTCACCAAGATGCTGGACCCCACCTGTTTAAAGGGCTTTTTGAGGGTCAAGACTTGGTTTCAGGGTTCAGGTTAGAATTAAGTTGAAGTTAGGGTAAGGGGCTGGGTTATGCATTATGCAGGCTCTGTGTGTGTATGTGTGCGTGCATGTCAGGATGTGTGTTTTGTTCTTTTCTGTTGTCTCCTTTTAAAATATCAAATATTGCATGGGCATACGCGTGTGTGTGTGTGTCTTTTTGTGTGCATGCATGCATGTGTGTGCATGTGTGTGTGTATTTTGGAGTCCGGTGATGTAACTAACCTGATAACTACCTTGGCTGAGTTCTAATCAGATCTCAGACGGACTGTTTCCTGTCAGTAAGCTAAATAGGATTTCCCCAAAATCATATTTTGCTGCCCTGGTCTACTTTATGAGCGGGGACACACTAAACCAGAGTCCCTTGTAATATTTGCTTCATTTACTTTGCTCTTATTACTCCTTAACAGCGCCAGCATCAGCACTTTCGGTATTTATAGCCTGAACCATGAGCTGGTGTTCTCTTTGTTGCAGCGCTTTTATGACACGATTTTCTCACCCGTCCTTTTTTATCTCTCTTTATCTCTACCACTACTCTCTCTGTCGCTCTCCTGCACTGCTTTGCCCGATTTCATTTCCTCCCTTCTCTCTTTCTCCCCGAACTCACTTCCCCTCCTTTCACCTCTGTGTGTCTTGTTCTCCCTACGTCATCTCTCTCCCGGCTCTCCCTCTCTTTCTTCCCCCGTTCTCTCTCTCCCCTCCTGCAGAGCCGGACTGGGCGTCGCTGACTTTGGGTGTGTTTGTTTGCCAGGCCTGTTCGCTCCTTCACCGGAGCATTCCCCACATCAGCCGGGTCAAGTCTGTCCAGGACACGTGGGATGCCAGCGAGGTGGAGGTAGAGCAGTAACAGCAAATCATACATTGTACTCGCATTGCAAAATCCCCAATAAAATATATCAATAACATGTGCATATCCTAAACAAAACAGCACTTCCCGCTTTGCTCAGTGGACTGCTGATATTTGATATTTGACTGGTATCACTTTACCCATCTTAGATGCAAAAAAAATAATGGAGAGGCAGGACATGGAGTAGAGAATATAATAAAATAGGTGCAACAGAGGATCACCTGGGCAGTGACATGCAGAGAGACACTGAAGTAGCTGACAGAGTGAGAACATTCTACTGAAATTTGTCAGTAGAATCAGATTTAGACAGTAGACTATGGCAAACAAGTATTAACTTTGCATTACGATTATTATATTTATTTATTTCAATTTCAGTGGTTTTAGTAACATATTTAAACTCAAAAATTCGCTCATATGTTCCTCTTGAAGAACGTATGAGTGGGAAGTATGCTTATCTCGCTTTCATGCTGAAAATCAACCACTCTCTTATTCCTCAATTTCTCCCCAGGATCAATAATATTTCTGATTCTGTTCTGAAACTGATATCTGTATTTAGCCTAGCTTAGCATAAATATTAGAAACATCTGGCCTAGCTCTGTGCACATGTAAAAAAAACTGTCTACCAGCACCTCTAAAGCTCACTAACTAACACAAAGAAAAGTGTGTAATCATTTCTTGGGTGTGACCATCTGTCAGGCGTTTTACTGTGCTACTGTTATTTATCTTCTCATTTAACTCTCGGCAAGAAAGCGAATACTCGGATTTCCCAAAACTATTCCTTTAAGATCGAATCCATTTGCACAAGTGGTTCTTGCATGAGGCCAACAATTCTTAACTCTGCATATTAATTGTGTGCACATCCCAGTATGTGCAATATAAGTATGCATATTTAGCATGTGAATGGTATAAATGTGCATACAATACAGACAAACAATATTAACATGGAGCCCACGGGATCTCTAAAACCGTGCCATTATTTCTTTGTTGCTATGGAGACGACCCAAGCAGGACGCGGAAACATGTCACTGAAATAAAGGCAACGTGATGGATTTTTGAAACCCGAAGCTGCTCTGCTTGCTGACACATTCCGTAGGTGCAGATCTCATTAACTCAATCCGCTGGCTGCTGTTTATTTTTTTGCTCAGCACTTGCAGGTCAGTGATGGGAGAGAACAGTAGGTTACAAAAGGCACAAATCATCAGAGTTTTATCTGGCTTAATGTAGCCAATATCAGTCAGTTAAAAATGCTTTGATTGGCTGTGATACCAGCGCATCAAAATGTCTTTAGTCCTTGTGCAAGACATCTTCAGCTGACCTCTGACCTCCCTTTGGGAGGAGAGAATTTCCTCACAGCAATCAATGAAGTATTATTCCATTAGTGAGATTTACACTTTTCTCCTGTGAGTAAAAAGAAGCTGAGCTGGTGTGTGCCTTGCAAAAATGCCCTCTTCAGAAATATGTCAGAGAGAAATAATAGGAGTTCTGTGCTAAAGTTTAAAAGCAGAAATGCACATTTTGAGGTTGTCATTTGTAAGAAATAGTCAGGAATGTGCTTTTGCACTGCTGAGCAAAGGGTGTAGTTGCCCCTAAACAATGGTCCATGTCAGTGCTTTAACGCCACCACTGGGTGACAAAAAGGACTTTGGGGGAGGTGATGCTGATATTAGTCATGAGGATAGAGGGAAGTTGGAGGACAATAATTGGGATGTAATGGGTATTTGACTTAAGAGGAGAGTGGGAAGATGTAATGGGGAAAAATGTAAGCAAGAGTATTAGGTGATTGAATGACTGGATTTGATTGCAATGTAGGAAAAAGGGCAGTGAGGGCTTTATGTCGTCTTTGTTAAATCCCCCTACTGTAATTGCTGTATTGGAAGAACTAAGGGGTTATTTTGAGATGCAGGGTTTATTGTTGAGACTTTAGGAGCCATTGTGGTCCCACTTCAATAAAACATCCACAATCAGAGGAGCCACTTTTGTCTACCAGCCACTTTAGTAGCCACACCTACCTAATACTGGATAGTCTTGAGTTTAACAAGGTGCCCCAAATGTCACACAGGGGTCTTTCTTCACGATGACTTAGAGTGATGACGCCACTAAACTTCAGCTGGTGTTTCTGATATTTGCCTCCTGTCCCAAAGGGAGGATGTGATGACTGAAGGAAGGTGATTGTCAAGTCCTTGGAACTGTCTTGAGATGAATTTTCCTAAAATAATTAGGCATTTTATTCTGAAGAATGGCTTTATGACCTGTGAAAGCATTTTACGGCCAAACAGGATAGCCTTATTAGGGGGTGAAGGACAGCATTGGAAAATAGCAGTTTGGAGAAGTAAAAACTACTTAAAGTACAGCTGCGAGCAATGATCGGGATCCAAGCAAGTCACGATAAACGCAACATTTGACATTTTCAGAGGAGAAGAACAGATGCAGAAGACTTAAAGGATTAAAGTGATGAAAGAATTTGGACTTTGAGATAATTGCGGAAACGCAAACGTGATTTTTACAGCATCACTTTGAGATCAGAGAGTGTCATTATATGTACCTTACTACGGGGTGAAATGCAGCATTTTGTGTTTACTAGATTTAAAGTTTAAGCTGCACAGAGTCTTTTTAGCAGAGAAAAATGAGAAGAAAGTGTCACGGGATCCAAATAAGATGGTCACCTTAGACTCACTATGATCTGAACACCCTCCATTGTCCGAACATCTGACTGGCTCACCGGGGGATTTGAACCCTGGAACTTCAAATCTTTAGAGTAGGTGACTTACTGACTGAGCTACTGGTAAGTAGGTGTTCTTATACACCGTCTTACAAGTTGACGTAGTGACGTCACATGTGCCAGACCTGGATAGTTTTTTCAGTTTAAACTTAAAATGCTTACAACTGTCAAGATGTTGGTGAGAAAATTCTGAAAATAATCATTGATCATTTTGCCGGTTTTTAGGTGTGTTGTTAATTATTTTTGTGGTTTGCAACCTACATGCCAATTTCGGTGAGTTTTCTGCATATTCAGTGGATTACTTCAGAAAGTACGTATGACCGTTTTATACAATGATAGAAGAAAATGAAGATGAAATGATGAGAGACTGGAAGTCTTGCTGTTTGTTCCCAAAGGTAGGGGGCACCCAGATTTGAACTGGGGACCTCTTGATCTGCAGTCAAATGCTCTACCACTGAGCTATACCCCCTACAGCAACAGCTTTTCTATTGCTCATAAATAGTCAGGTAAATGGGCATTGCGATAAAAATATTTATAAATCATTTTTATGTGAAATAAGAGAGGACATGCACTAACGTGGTGGTGTGTCTAAACACGGACAGTTCTTTGCTTAGAGTCATTACAAGCGGAGAAAAAGAAAAAAAGAATGAAGAAGAATCATAACAAAACCAGCTTCGCTGCTTGGATCCCTAATGATTTACAAAAAGTCTTGAAAAGATTTCAAAAAGATTTCTGAAAAGATGGTAAATTCTTAAAACACAATAAAACCTTAAAATCAGAGACGTCGCTTATCAACCTTTTTGTGCTTAAACCATGCACACACTCATTTCTACGCACAGAATCTGATTTATCCATTTTTTGTTGTGCCTAAGAATGTATGTACCACACCTACCCCAGTGGGTCACAGGCGTAATCGCAGGGAAACGAATACCTAAATTCAGTCAGGACAACTTTGTCAAGTAATACTTTATTGTTTGCAGTAGTGGATACTGAGCCGAAGGGCTTATGCAAAATGTCCCTGATCTTGTGCTTTGATGATACTGATATCATGTTCAAAATGTCATATCTGAGGCGTCAAATGCATCACGGTTTTGGCAGCAGATGTGTCACATGTCACTTTCCGTGACTTTCCTTCTTTCGGTTGAATTTTCTACCGCTATTTGACCTTCACAATAAAACGCCACAGTGCTGCATCCCTTCCAGAGCCCCTCAGAGGATAAGAGAGGCATGTTGAGGGATTCAGCCAGCTGGATTGGATTCAGGGATTATCCTTGGATGAAACGCACAATGGAGGGAACGAGGGCAGAAGGCGAACACGTCTCAAGGCGGTGTAGCCATTTCTACAATTAATCCCATAGCAATGCGGGGGCCTCATTGTCAACTGACGAAATTCCATAATACATAAGATTTTCTATACTTTAGAGCATTTGCTGTTGTC
This sequence comes from Micropterus dolomieu, assembly GCF_021292245.1. Taxonomy (NCBI): domain Eukaryota; kingdom Metazoa; phylum Chordata; class Actinopteri; order Centrarchiformes; family Centrarchidae; genus Micropterus; species Micropterus dolomieu. The sequence goes on from NW_025744104.1 coordinate 22,747, forward strand.
TCATTTTGATATTATTTTCTTTTTCCTATTGTAGTTTTGTTGTCACCATTCTCTAGGTCTTACATCCTTGGCTTTTATTATGTGAATGTGCTTAAAAAGTGTTTCCTATTAGCATCTTATTTCAGAATTTCTTCTTTGTAGCATAGGAATGAATATAGGTATTTGTTATTTTGAAATTATTATTTTGAAAAAAAGTAACAATTGAAGGAGAAATTTTATTAAAAATTCCACCCTTTCTATAAGATTGTAAAAATATAGGCCATTATTGTATAACTGCACAGTGTAGATCTACTCAAAATGTTTATGGCAAGTATGTTCCCAAATCTTGAAATTCAGATGTAAAACATCCAGAATAAAATAACTGTGGCTGGTTAACAGCTGGCTAAATATGTTGTTAGATAACATTTATCTGGACATCTGAAATAAGGAAACGACTGTCTATTCTATTAAAGTGAATGCTTGACTGTGAACAGTATTTGGATGACCAGGCTGTGTTGTCCTGTCTCCCTCACAGTTGATGGCTGCTACGGGAAACAATGCAGCCAAGGCCAAATATGAGCAGAAGGTTCCGGCTTTCTACTACAGACCAACACACACTGACTGCAAGTAAGTAATTGTTGTTTCAGTAGTAAGCTAACAGACAACACTTTGCTAACTGAGCTGACTCCCAGTAGGCTACCACTAGTAGTAGCAATTTTGAAGCACAGACTGGTACTAGAGACAGTAACTTATTGTACAATTTTACAATACCTTTTATGCCTGGTTATTCAATATGGTAACAGTCAGTTTCTGGTGTTTAGCTAGAACTGTATTTTGTTGTTTCATTGTGAAGCACCTTGTGATTTTATCTGTGAAATGCTATATAAATAAATTTTACTTTTACTTACTTACTTTTCCATTGAACTTCTAAAATGGCACCATTATTACTTAATGTCCAGGTGTTTGTGTGTCTTATATGTTTTCTCTTTCATATATCGTAAAAAGATAGAAAATGGTGTGTCTTTTTTGGGTGCTAAAACTGTGAAAATATACATATTTCCTAATAGTGAGTTGACTTAATTTTTAATAATAATAATAATTTACTGAACTATTTCACAAATGGCTGATTTGTCTGACTTCATTTATTTATATGATTATTTATTTTGTAAACCTGTGTTAATCTGATGCACAACAACATAAAACTGATATGGCGAACATTTTCTCAAATAGTTGCCTGATTACACATCTGGCAGACACAGAGCCAAGTTATCATCATTCATTTGGAGGTTTGGTTCCTGGCTCTTGTTGAGCTCACAGTCCTACGGCCATACCGCCTGCAACTGAATGCGAAAAGAAAACGCTGAATGCAGAGGCAGTTATGCTGCATACTGATAATTGTGAAAGTGATGCTAACACCATGTAGTGCAGTGGGACATTGTTACTGTATATGAAAATATAGTATACTGTTTCACTCCTCTGACTGTGTATATCACTTCCTCTTCCTCTTTGTGTGTATACTGTAAATGGCCTAAAAAGCTTTTACACTGAACTATTTCCTGTTGTTTAAGAACTGTGAATCACAGTGAGTGGTAAATTAAGCATAAGCTTAAAGTTCTGAAAGCGTAAAATTAAATCTTATCTGGAGGCCGTCTGTATATGTATGTAACAATCATATATTTTAGAATCTGCTGAGAATACCTTTTCTGACCTCATATTATTTGGTTTAATAAGCTGATGTAGTGACACCAGTTTTTCTTGGACATTTCAGGCTTTCTCATCCATCTCTCTCTCCCTCCGACAGAATTTGATTAAAATAGACACTATGAGAGTGAGAGAAAGCTCAGATGAGAGAGAGCAGTGACTTTCTCAGTGTCTGTGCCATGGTGCCTGTGTTCACTCGCTCCACTCCCCTGAGAACCACAGGGCCTTGTGTTTAAGATCCAGTCTCACTGTAGAAGGAAAAAGAGTGCAACATTTTACCCCTTGATGCCAATAGAATGGCTGTTTCATTACTGAAGAAGAAGAAGAAAAAGAAGAAGGGGCAAATAAAGAGATAAATGTCTGGTGAAGGAGAGAATGAAAGGTTGAGGTAAAGAAGGAAACATGATGAGAGAGATTGTTGGCATGGTGACGTGTTGACTGTTGCCATTTGTATCTCATCACACTGAACTTGGTCTAAAATTTGATTAGATTTGGTAGAAAATGTGGAAACAAAGGCAGTGATCGTGTTAGACACTGAATGCATTATGTTTCATTGTGATGATATATGTGTGTTGTAGAACATGAGCTCACAGGCTATTCCATGATTTTGTTTAATCAGGATTAAGTAAGAAACTTAAATCAACAAAGTGGAAGTGTTAAAAAGGTTTAATGCTCTGCCACTGCAGTGATAGTTTAACAGTTAGATGAGAAGATCGATACCTCACTGGTGGGGGTGTGTTAAACATGAAGCAACAGCCAGCAGCCACGTAACTTAGCCTAACCTAAAGACTGGAAACAGTTGGAAACAGCTAGCCGTTCCAGTCTTTATTCTAAATTAAGCTAACTGGCTGGCAGCATTATATTATATTTACTGGATTGATATTTGAGAGAGATATCGATCTTCTCATCTAAATGGAAAAAAACGCATATTTTACAAAATCTCAAACTATTATAACTATTTAAATAAATATTCCAATGAATCAATCAATCAATAAATGCTAAGCTGATGGTCCTCATCAGAAGTGACAAGGTTGTTATAGTTTTGCATTTTTCAGTAGTTTTTATTTTTATTTTGTTTTAACATTTTGTTTTCAACTTCAGTTTAGTTTTAATTAGTTTTTAAAGTGGGTTTGCTGGTTACGTTTTTTTGAAAATGCTTAGTTTCGTTAAAAATACAAAAATACAAATGTTTATTGATGCTATGTTGTTCACATACTGTGTAGAAAAAATTCCATACTAGATGTGTGTAGAGCAGGTCAGTCAGTGAGTATGTACTTGATGTGAAAGCTAACTGTGTGTGTTTTTTCCATGTCTCCAGGCTGCTGAGAGAGCAGTGGATCAGAGCGAAGTACGAGAGGAATGAGTTTGAGTTTATCGAAAAACAGGAGCCTTACTCTGCAGGTATGTGCATGCTGACATGTTGTACTTGTGAAGACCTTCATCCAAGCTGATTGTTTTTCAAGCACAAGCTGATTTCAATGATTAGTACCCCTCTCTGACTGAAATAAGGCATGGCCACACAACTTATTTAATGATTAAATGTACATTGAAAGGACTTGGTCTCAGCTATGAACACTGTAGTTTGGCATTTATGTAAATACACATATTTGCTTTCCCTGCGACCCTGTATGCAGGATAAGCGGTTGATGATGGATGGATGGACATACTTGCTTTCTTGACGATTGCTAGATAAGAAGATTGATTCAACTCTCCTTTCTGTACGGCTCAGCTTTGGTTTTAGGGGGGGTTATGTGTTGAACAATTTTTTGCGCAGCGCAGTGACTTCCTGGAGACTCCACTGGTTTGCCTTGGCCCAAACCAGTCCAGAGCCAGGCTAGCTGTTTCCCCCTGCTTTTAGTCTTAATGCTTAGCTAAGGTAAGCAAACTATCTCCTGGATGTAGCTTCGTATTTACTAGGCAGATATGGAAATGGTGTCAATCTTTTCATCTAACTCTGGGCAATAAAGTTATTTCCCAAAATGTGAAATGCATTTGAAATTAAAATGTCATGTTACGTTAATGCTTAGCATTCAGAAAAAAGCTTTACAAACACCTCTGTGACACTGAAGTCTAAACTTACCGTAATTGTGAATCACTCCTCACTCAACCCTTTATCTCACTTGCCACTTGCGTTTTTACTAAAAAATGGCGACTTCCACCACCGTTTCTATGCTAATAACTTTGCTAAAAGGTAGCAGTGTTTTCATATAACAATTTTCTATAACTAGCCAGTAAATAAACTCATCATAATTTTCTAAATACAGACAACAAATAACACCAAATAAAGATAGTGTTACCATGTTGCTACATGTCATTATAGCCTGTGTCTTCTAATGTAACATGCTGGTAATTAGAGAAAAAAGAAAATTCTGTTTTGTACCAAGATTCACGCATTCATGCACAATTACACTCATTTACAGATTCCCCCCCCCAAAAAAAGAAGCAAAAATGGCTGTTCTGTGGTTGTGACAGTCTTGCGTTGTTTACCCTTCAGTTAACAGAACCTTGAAAACTCACTGGACAAACACTTCCCAGTGGATTTTCATCCTTCTCCTAAGTGGTTGTGTATATGTTTGCAGTTTAAAGTGCCATCGTTATATTCAGACAGTGACACTGTAATTGTCCCTGCCTGAGAATAGAGCCATTAAACAACGTGTGTCTGTGTTTGGTTGACTGCGTGTGTGTACAATATTTGAGTGTGTGTGTCTACTTGTATACATTTCACTTCCTGTTGAAGGTGGAGCTTTGTGATTGGCTCGCAGTGACCTCATCCATTTATTGTTACGGGGGAGAACCATGCACTCACGCGTACACAACCACACACGCACATAGAGAGTAATAAAATGAGTCATTCTGTCATCTCCATTTGTGCATTCATGCTGTCTTCATAACTCATTGGGAGGTGCTAGACGTCTGCATATGTGTGCGTGCATACAGTCTATGATGTGTGTGTTAGCTGAGACTGACTACTGGCAGTAACCTGGCCTCCACTGCGGCCAATGTTAATATTGATCCAGTATGCAAAGGATAGGAGGAAGAAAAAAAGAGTGTCAGGGAAGGAGGACGAGGGTGGGGGACAAGGAGTGCTATTGATCGATGATGTAATGCCAGTGTAGGTGAATGTTTCATGTCAGAAAGTCACAGCCACAAAGAAACACACACACACAAAGATGGAGTGGAATGAGTGCAGAGGACAAGAAGACAATGGTAAACAATGGAAGTGGGCATTAAATAAGGAGAATATAGATCAGCAGAGTAAAGAAATTGTGTGAACACGAAATTTAGGCATATGAAGGATTAAATGAGCATACATGGAAAATTCTGTACATACTGTGAGATTTTGGCTTTTGATGTTCTTTAACCACATCAACCATGAAGCCTGCTAAGGAGGTCCATCAGTACAAACTCATGTTGCATCGACAAGCATTGAGCAAACATAATTTTACTTTAAAGCAACACTTATAAAAATGTTCACATTAATTATGATTGAAATGACTGCACGTCAAAGGGGTCGTCCATAGTGACAAACTCACAGAGAATTACCACTCCTCTCTGCAGTTACTCGTAACCCTACAAAGCAAAAGAAATAAAATCCTATATATCCACATTACACTACCTGCCCAGCACCAAACACATAGCACACAGACAAAGTTAGCAACTAGCTGGCGGAGCATTTAGCAGCTGAAGAGCCAGATATTTCCCTCAGGAGTTTGTGGAGACCAAAAGGGAGCCACAAAGGAGGCACGTTCACCAAGTGGCCAGAGACACAAATTCAAATAAATGTTGTTCCGTGTCTGCTAGATGTGTAAATAGGCAACTGTTTGCTAACATGCTAACTTTATAAGGTTGAAACATGTCTTGTTCTGCTACCCCCAAGTCGCAAATTTTTTTTTTTTTTAATTCTCAAGTCCTAGTTAAAAGGCTTGTTCACACAAATTAATTAATTTAAATACTTTCATGTACAGTAGTTTTAGTTTTATTTGTCCAGGTTGTAAGATATCTGTCTATGAGATATCTACCTTCACAACAATACAATGCAGTTGAATACAAGTTTTTTTTGTCGGACTCACACCATTAATAATGTATGTTAAAAAATATCAATATCCTTCCAGGGACAGTATCCTAATTACTGGATGGATAATCATGAGCCTGACCCTGAACAGTTTTCAGTGGAGCTTCTTTCTACTGAATAATAGTACCTAAAAAAACAGTACAAGGTCTGTTAATAAACCTGAGAAAATGAAACTAAAACTATCTACATGGTTGGATACCACTTTAGGTATCTTGTTAAGATCTTGTTACTTTTTTGATCTTCCCTCTCGTGAATTTCTTCCTCTTTTATTCACATGAGAAGTCTCTCTTTTAAACGTGTTATTTAATTAATTTTATTCTGTGCTTTTTTTCACATAATCATTCTGGGCAAATTAACTCCTATTTCAACCCTCACTTGTCATTTTCAGTGTAAGTTTATTCTACAACTCGGCACTCATTATAATACACTCTGGATAACATCAGTAAAATTGCTAAAACAAGAACGTGTCGCTTCTTTGGAGTGCCACTTGATTATGCTTAGGCACCTTCTTCCCATTAAGCTACAAAAATAGATCCGGATTAAAACAGAAAACACTTCACAGCATGACCAAAATAGAGGAGAAAAGAGAAACATAGAGAGTGTAGGCAGAGCCTTTTACCAAAATAGACTGAAGAAGAAGAAGACATTACAGGCTATAAATAGAACAGCAGATCATTAACATAGAAAAGGATGTTCTTTGGTACAGAGACAACAAAATCTCTCTGTGTGCTGTCTCTTCCTGCTAAATCCTTCCCTCTCTTGTCTGTTTGCTTCTTGGATGTTGTGTTTTCTCTCTCTCCTCCCTCCTCTTCTAAATAAGATTTCAAATGATCTTTGATTTCTGCTTAACTGAAGTATCATTTTACACCAACCAGTTACAACATCGCACCATTACTGTTATAAATGCCTCCTCCGTTTAATCTCTCATCTCATCTGCTGTGATGGCTTTTAGATATCAACCCCCCCCCCCCTTCTCTCTGCCCAGGGTACAGAGAGGGGTTTCTATGGAAACGAGGAAGAGACAACGGTCAGTTTCTCAGCCGAAAGTTCATCCTGTCGGAGAGGGAGGGAGCGCTGAAATACTTCAACAAGCAGGATGTAAGATGATACGGTTGATTTTAAAGGGTGTTTACAGTAGCAACATTTCTCTTTGGTAAAAGCCAGTAATACTCAGGAATGTGAGACATGTCCTATTTGTTGTTCATGTCTTCCTCCACAAAGGCCAGGGATCCCAAAGCAGTGATGAAGATTGAGACCCTCAATGCCACCTTCCAACCGGCCAAGATTGGCAACCCCTGTGGTCTGCAGATCACCTACCTGAAAGACAACAGCACAAGGAACATCTTTGTCTACCACAGTGATGCTAAGGTACACTGTCAAGCACTTAAAAACATTCATGAAGTCTAAAATCTGTTTTCTACAATGCAGTGACATGCTTTTTTATATGCTCACTGTCAAGTCTTAGATTGCAGTAATACAGAGTGTGATGACCTTATAGGGCTGGATAATAAAACAATAACAATAATTATCACAATATAATTTGTTTCAATAACAATATAACAAATAGTCAATAAATATTCAATATATTTTTGATTTTATTCACTTGAATCACTTGAATTAGGATTTAATTTTTTTTAAGATGTTTATTTTGTTGAGGAAAAAGGACTGAAAAAAGCTCTTACTATATTTTACTCATGCATATTTGTTGACAAAGATGTTATCATAATTGTTTTAAATGTTCTACCTCAGATTTGTGAAGTGATCCACTGTTTGGCCTCAAGTGTTGACCATAAAAAAAGAGTTTATACCACAATTAACCATCAGGTTTCTTCAACTTTCACTCAGGAGCAAAAATCAGCGTTTAAACTCAAAAGAAAGAAAGATTTGATACTTATCATGATAATTACTGATATCGAAAGATATGAAACTTTTTATCGTGATAACATTTTTGGCCATATCGTCCAGCCCTAGTACCTTGTTGACCTTGGTTCAAAGCTGGGTGGGGTGACTGCTCCCTCCCTTTACTGCAAATGGCACTAATGTGGATTTAGTAGTATAATATGCATGCTGTCTGCTGTACTAAACCACACTTGTACATAAAAGATTCCCTTAATTTATTTATTCTTTGGGGGTTTTTCTGTACTCATTTGTGTCATCAGTGGCTTCAGTAGCTACAATTCAGTCAGAAAGTATTTAGATAGTGACAGATTTTCGTTGTTTTGGCTCATAAATAATGACTATGAGCGTAAAGTGCTGACTTTTAGATTTAATTCAAAGGTGTTTGCTCAATGTGCAACCAGTTTGGATGTGAGTAACCTCAAACAACCTTAAAACTGAAAGCACTTCACATCATAGGCATTGTTTCATTCCAAAGATCAAAGCCAACACATTAGAGAATGTGTTGCTGTCCTACAGCTTGCAGACTGCACTGCATGTCAAATGTGAAGTAAGTTGTTTTTGAACGTTTTGTTTTATTATTTTGGCTCTGTTTTCTTAAATGGCTTTGAATTGAATCCAGGCAGCATTACAGAGAAGAACTGCTGAAAGCCTGAGTGACAATGACCTTCTACTCTAATGATGCGTAGCCTGTAAGCTAGTTACTGAGTGTCTTTCACTTCTGTCACTTGCTGCTTGCGCTTGCCGCAGCTGCTGCTGCTGTTCGTAAAGCATTTTGAAAGCTCCAGCATCAACCTATAGGGTCTGGGTATACCTACCCCCAGGGGTAGGGGAAGTAATTATGGTCACTCCCTACTCCTTGCTGTGCTGAGCTTGGTGCCTCCTTGTGGGGAACGATGAGGTCAGAGCCTAGACACCAAATGTCAACGCTGTATATACTACATTCACATATGAATCCATTCCACATAAGTTGACTGACTGAAATACAGATTAATGCATTTTAGTCTTTATTTTTTTCATTGTATCTGCAGTAAAGCGGTTATAGTATTGTTATGTTGTTTAGTTTGCAAGGTCCCATAATTTCCATATGATTTACTAGGGAGGTTCCTAGATGAAAAGATTTAAGTATTGAGCCAAAACACTGAGTATCCAGTGTGTGTGTGTGTGTGTGTGTGTGTGTGTGTGTGTGTGTGTGTGTGTGTGTGTGTGTGTGCAGTGCCCTCTGTCTCTCCAAAAAGGGAGAGAGGGAGAGAGACCATCCAAAATGAGACAATTAGAGAGAAGAAAGATTCAGATACTATATTCCCATTCAGAAGAGTGAGTGGGGCCTGATACAGAAATAGCGCTGCTCCCTCTGCTGGCTGAGTTCTGTTACTGAAGGCTGTGACAAAAAGAGTTCACTGGGTTCATTCAGTGTCACCGTCACTCTTTTTCTGTGGTGGAGTTATTGACAGCACTGCAGCATTCACACAGCACAGATGCCTTTGACTGCACCTTACTGTGTCGAAAAGATACCTTCACCGGCATCAGAGAAGAAGCACCACATTATTCACTCAGAACCCAAAATACCTTGGATACTTACTGTGAATAGATACTGTTGGAATTCCAGCAGGATATGTTGTCGCTGAGGGTGTTTTTTTTTTTTTTTTACAGGAGATGGTTGACTGGTTCAATGCCATCAGAGCAGCCAGGTTCCACTACCTACAGGTGGCCTTCCCTGGAGCAAGTGACGAAGAGGTAAGGATTTAATCGCACAACACATGGAGCTTGTTGTCGAGAAATGGTTTGTCAAAGGTGTCACGATGCTTTCCCAAACCAAAAGTGGAACATCAGGAATTATGCAATTTTCAGTGTTTCAGTGTGTAGTGCTGTTATTATCACCAGATTTGAGGAATTATTCATTTGGCGTAAGGCAGATGATTTTCAGGTGTTGACCTTTGAATGTTTTTGTCCCTTTATAATTGAAGAAAAACCCCTCGACTATTTCATCTTGTTGTACAGTATGTGACAAGCATTACTTTTAATATTACATGCATGCTTTTATATGATTCTCTGTTGTCTTGTCTTCTCCAGCTGGTACCCAAACTAACCCGAAACTTCATGAAAGAAGGCTTTATGGAGAAAACAGGTCCAAAGGTTTGTGATGTGGTTATACTTACTGAATCCTACTACCCCTCTAAACACCTCAATTTCAGTTACATTTCCCCAACTCCAATGTCTGAGGGTTAAGTATAGTACAATGGTTTCCAACTCAATTTTAGTAGCCAAGGGTTCAGTTTGTTGACACATGCAGACAGCCTGTAGCCCTATTATGACAAGTTTGCAGTGCACTGCTGACTCGCTTTTGTTTTCTCTCTTTACATTGAATTGTCTCTCTTCCTACAGCACACAGAGGGCTTCAAGAAGAGGTGGTTTACTATGGATGACAGAAGACTCATGTACTTTAAAGACCCTCTGGTAAGAAGAGAGCTACGCACTCACAACCATTCCTATCGTTCTAACAGATCGCTTAGTTTGTCTACAGGACGCCTTCTTTCTGTCTCCTAGGATGCCTATGCCCGTGGTGAGGTGTTCATTGGCAGTAAGGAGAACAGCTACACTGTCCTAGCCGGCTTGCCCCCCTCCACACAGGGCTACCACTGGAACAATGGCATCACCATTGTCACGCCAGACAGGAAGTTCCTGTTTGCCTGTGAGACCGAGGCAGAGCAGCGGGATTGGATAGCTGCCTTCCAGAGGGTTATTAATCGACCAATGAGGCCACAGGAATATGCAGGTGTGAAAAATTTCTGTTTCTATGTTTTTGACTGCTAGTAGCACAATGGAGGTGGTAGAATGTACTTATCTACTTGGGTGCTAAAAGTGCATCACGCAAATTATGCATGAATGTCAAAAACTAAAGATGCCGGGCTAATTTACTAATCATGTTTGAACACAGTCCCTCTCCACTTCTAAGGATTTGGGATATAAGGCAAGTTCCGTAGGCATCAAGAAACAAAGCATTGGTTCTGCACAATGTTGAACAACTTGTACTAGTACTATTAGTGTGTTTACTTCAGGGATGTATTGAAGTACCATCTTTGAGCTAAAGACTTCTTGTTAGTTAATAGTTGAAGTTTACCCTGTTCTTATGGACACATTTTGGCACTATGTCACAGTTTTTTGTTTCTAGTTCTGTATTCTGTCTCCCCTACTATTTGTTTTTCTTTTTTTTCTTTTTAACTAAACTAAAAGAGCACATTGTAGTTTCTGTGTTTATTACCAAAGCATTTTATCAGTAATAGTAGTTAAAATAGGGAAATTGTGAAAAATTACGTTATACGTCGATATATGTTTTCTCTCTGTTCCTGCTCAAGTAGGATGAGGGGCCACTGTTATGTTATTGTACTTCCCGTAGTTTTTCCTTACTCTGAAGTGAAACCCGCTGTATGTCCACTTAACTGGTGACCTGACAGGATGTGAAGCCCCAGTGGCCTAATGGATAAGGCACTGGCCTCCTAAGCCAGGGATTGTGGGTTCGAGTCCCATCTGGGGTGTGTGAGAGCAGAGTGGTGCATGCTGGGCCCATAACCCAGAGGTCGATGGACCGAAACCATCCTCTGCTAACAGCCTTTTACTGGCTCTTTGGTCTCTTCCACTGTTTTCTGACCCAGTGACATGTGTAAAGCCGCATCTTCCGTCACTTTGACTGGGTCAACAGCGCAATCAAAATGATAACTTTTCAGATTTTCAGCTGCAGTCTCTGCTGTCTAAAAACATTTGCTGCATTTTCTCCTTTCCTTCCGCAAGCCTTACCCCTTGACTCGATCGTGGACTGAAATGTAGCCCACTAATGTCTAGTGCCTAACGGTCGCAAAGAACATAAATGTGCAATAAACAAGGATATTAGATCATTGTTTAAAAAGCTACTGTCCTTATCTGCTTGTCCACACCCTGAAAACCTTAGCAAACCAGTGCAAAACATTTTGAAATTGAACTTACCCCAGGTGTGCAGTTGGGTGTGGCAATCAGGTGACAGGGAAGAAGGGGGAGGTCCGAGGCATGTTTTCTTTCTGTTCCTGTTCAAGTAGGATGAGGGGCCACTGTTATGTTATTCAAATGCACACATTGTACTTCCCGTAGTTTCTCCGTACTCTGAAGTGAAACTTGCTGTATGTCCACCTAACTGGTGACCTGACAGGATGTGAAGCCCCAGTGGCCTAATGGATAAGGCACTGGCCTCCTAAGCCAGGGATTGTGGGTTCGAGT
>NW_025744105.1:0-10948 GCF_021292245.1 Micropterus dolomieu
GACTCTGGAACAGACAACAGACCTCTGCCCGAGGATCTCAAGGTACGTGCTGGTGCGTATGGGACTAAAAGGTCAGAAATATAACAAGGCGAGAGGCCATGAAGAGCTTTAAAAGTGATCAATAGAATTTTAAAGTCAATTCTAAAACATACTGGGAGCCAGTGTAATGAAGCTAAAATAGGAGTAATGTGGTCATATTTCTTTGTTCTGGTTAAAAGCCTGGCAGCTGAGTTCTGGACAGTCTGGAGTCGATCAATAGATTTTTGGGTTAAACAGGTGAAAAGGCTGTTGCAATAATCCAGGCGTGATGAGATGAAGGCGTGTAAAATGGTCTCGGTGTCCTTAAAAGTTAACATTGATCTAATTTTAGCTATATTTCTAAGTTGATAAAAACATGATTGAACAAGCTTTGTGGTGTGCTGCTCGAAATTTAAATTACTATCACACACAGTGGTCACATGACACGCGAGCGTAAATTAGTCTGCAGAGGAATAATGAACTTCGCACATTATGCTGTACCTTGACTTGTTCTTGTACAATGGCCTTAAGCTTGACAGAAGCTGACACTACAGAAATTTAGTGTTACACAAGGACTGAGAGTAGCACCCACCACCTGCAGGTAAGGTGGTGGTGGGTGAAATCTTTGGGTCATCCGCCGCTTTGGCAGACAGGAAAAACGTACAACAGAAAGACACATGTAGTAAGCTAAGCTTATTGTGGCGATCGACGCCTGCGTCACACACACAGCCAGGCACGTGCACACATAGACATCAAAAGGGGCTCAAGCACCTGCCCTTTTTCTTCCTCAAGAGAAAGTGCGCGCACACCCGCAGACAGGCAGCAGCCCCTCCCAGCAGTGTTTTTCTTGGCTTGTGTGGAGGTGAGTGGTGATGAACAAAAGACTAAACTACCAGTGCCTCGAGTTTACAGCTAATTCGCAAAAAGACAAAAGGCAAGTATAAGTCTTGCTTACATGCATGACTCTAATGTAATAAGTTAGCTAAAGTTAAGCTAAGGCAATTTATCATGGTTGGTCATACAGGCTAATGTTACTGTAGCCTACTTAATGTAGACACAACAGGTGAATACAGTAAAATTCGTGTCTAATAATGTAATCATGATCGCCACATTGATATGCAAATTAGGCGTTAACTAATTAAAATGCGCTAATTTGCACACATTTGACAAGTCACTGCAGGTGAATGGGATAAAGAAAATAACTAAAGCATGTCACCACAGAGCTTCCTCAGTAAATGACTTACATCAAGACTCTTTCCCCTTGAAATGTTATGTTTAAATATGCAGATTAGATTGTTTTAGTTCATTTAGAAGAAATCTACTAATGCAAACCGACGAGAGGTAGGCTTAAAACAAACTCCATCTAAATGTGTATTTTGGAAGTTTTCTTTCCATGTATTGTTCCATGAGTAAAAGAAGACAAAAGCATAATAGACCAAAATCTCAAAATTGACCACTATATGAAAACGTGTCCTGCCTTAAACAGTAACTTTACATGATATAGACAACCAAGTAATAACGAAAAGTGTTATGTAATCCAATAAGACCAAAATAATTAAAAGGATTTATTGCCTGGTCAAAAATAAACAAATTATTAGTGAAACTAACGTTTTGTCAAAAAGAAATCATAAATAATTATGAGAAGTGCCATTTTTTTCACTTGAGCCCCTGCCCAACAAAATGTCTGTGCACATCCCTGCACACAGCCACCAACTCTCAGCTCAGGAAATATCTGTGAAATGGCGTTTCAAATCAAACTCACATGTCCGAAATTGGACCAGTCTGTCATGAGTTACTTACAGCCAGTACGCTGCTTACCAGCATCAGAGGCTGCGGAGGGGCTCCGGTGTTGTTGGAGAATTACTAAGCTTGTCTATTAAACACAAAAGGCGTTTTCTTTTCGTTGGCCAACTTCTGAATTCAACCTCAAACTGAGTATTTTTTTGTTTGTTTACTGAGATATAGAAAGATGGACTCCTAGGAGATGGGAACTGAGATAAGGACTCATTAATTGGTGGTTGAACTGTGGGTTTTGTATTGAGCGCTTACTGTATAACACACTGTGGTGAACTTTGTTTTTCTTGTGGTCTGTAGGTAGGCCGACCTGATGATATTATATCTTATTATTTAATGCCATGACTTGACTCTCAAATTATCTTTCTCATATTATTATAATTTGATATTTCTTCTCCACCATTGCTCATAATAATAATTCATGCATCACCTAATTTCATCAAAACACAGGCCTGGTCTACAAGAAAGAACAGTGCATGTTTAATCTATCTAATATTGTGTTGGTCATACTACACGCTGATTTATTGCTTGTCTGTTTAGAATAATACAGAAGGTAAAAAGCTTAAAAATTAATTTCATATTAAATATCATATATCATGGCGCTATAAACAACCGCTATCCATTCTGTGTTATAGCTGACTAATGCTGCTAATTATCATTCAACCACATATGTCCTACATTTGCAACAGTGTTTATAATTAAACTATTTATACTATACATTGTAAGTCCTTTTCCATGAAATTGTTGTACACTGGCATGCACAAGCAGCATTAAAAATCATGACACTATACCTGTCTTCCTTTCCTGAATTTACTGTACCAGGTACCGGGCTTCTCCCCTTTCCAGGCTGCTAACTTCACCTGATAGCAAACAAAACAAAACAATCAGCTTCAAGTACAGCTCAGCTTCACTAAATCAACACACCGATTGAATAAATAATGTTAATCTCTTTCCCAGAAATCATTCAGCTTTTGTCAAAGGCTCCGGTTAGCTTTGAAGAGTTTTTCAAATGCTCAAAATCTGTGTGTGTGTGTGCACGAAAACTAACCGACTGGAACTTCTTGTCAGGGTACAGACATGTCTCTCCCTGTGCAGTGAAGTTACAAAACACCTTGAAGGAGTCTCTATGGCAACCCTGGTTTGGATCTATCCAGTACTCACCTGGAGAGAGAGGAAAGGGTAGAGGAGGGCAGAGGGTCAAAAAAACACATTGCTAATACCAGTGTCAACAACAAAAACACCAAACAGAGAAATATCACACAAGAAGCAGACACGTGGACAGCTATAGGAAGAAAGACAGGCCGACACAATGAGTCAAGACTTGCAGGCAAACAGCTGTGATAAACAAAAGGTCAGAGACACAAATTGATAAAGTACCGTTGGGGAGATCTGGCTGGAGGAGCCAGAGCTCCTTACAGGTGCGGGCGGGGCTGTGGTACGTCCCTTGTGGGTTACGCAGACCCTCCACCTCTACTTTCATAGAGGACAGAGATGCAAACACT
This sequence comes from Micropterus dolomieu, assembly GCF_021292245.1. NCBI lineage: Eukaryota > Metazoa > Chordata > Actinopteri > Centrarchiformes > Centrarchidae > Micropterus > Micropterus dolomieu. The sequence continues at coordinate 3,315 of NW_025744105.1, forward strand.
TCCTCCATGCCTTGGCCGTCCTTCTCCTTCATCCCACCGTGCTGCTCTGCCTGGTCCCCCTGCATCCATTCTTCCTCTCTTCCATCTATCGCATCCCCCTCCTCCTCTTCCACTTCAAATGTAGCACCATCCACCAAGGTGTGGGTTCTCCTTCTCCGTCCTCGCTCTGGCAGAGGGGAAATCCCAGCTGCTGGCAATCCCTGGGGAGAGGAGAGAAAGAAAAATGGTAAAGGGAAAGAAACAGGTAGGGAGGAAAGCAGATTAAAGCAGGCAGTTATAAATGAGAAAGGGGAGGAAGAAGCATTGGAAACAGGGATGAAGTTTTTATAGTTTTGTACTTTATTGATGGTTGTTAGTTGTACTAAATCTATAAGCAGAACTCACTGGTGGTCCTGGAGGGCCTGCAGGCCCAGTGTCTCCTCTGGGACCAATTGGACCCTAAATGCACACAGAGCAAAGGGATTAATTTAGGGTAGTAGAGAGGTATGAGGCTCCAAAGTGACTAATTCAAACCAATGAAACAGTGAGCATCACAGTTACCTGGTTTCCTTTTGAGCCCTTTAAACCAATAGCACCCTGTGAGAGAGGTAAAGAGTTCAAAGTTAAGACACACAAGATAAACAATGTCCCAGTAATCCCAATGCTAACAAGGGTGATTCATGTTTTTGCATGTACTGTCAGGATTATCTTGTATACTCACAGACAGACCCGTGGGGCCAAGGGGACCGTGAGGACCTGGTGGACCAAGCGGACCCTGACATTAACATAAAAGACATGAAACTGTCAGATTAAGAAAACAAGTAGATCTGCTGGAGGTAACTACTACAAATTCATTGCTGTTTTTGATCTTTTTATGGGATGTGATGCCAATTAGAAAAATATGGAATACATTGCCAGCCTTGTCCTTTTAAAGATGGACAACATTCAGTTACCTTGGGTGTTTGCTGTGTGTCAAAGTGCATGTTCAGGTGGAAACACTATATAAATCAAATTATTACTTACTACACTAATAAAGTCCAATCATGCTCACTCAACCTTAAAAAGTGTCACCTGAAAGGTTTTGACAATGTCTCAGCTGTTTTATTTTAGCTAAACCATGCTAATCAGAGCTGTATGAGAAACTACAGTATGTGTGACATGACATTGTTCAAATGACTGTAAAAATGTAATTACTTTGGTGTGTATTATTCAAATACAATATACAGTAATACAGTACTGTAAATAAAATATAGTTCACTATGGTTCAAATTATAATCAAGCTATAGCCTAAAACAGTGTTGTGCTCTTTATAAATACAGTAATGTCAATAGTGCAACAGGCTACTAAGCCACAGCTTGGCGGTGGTTGCAGTGCATTAAAATGTTTAAACAGGCCTGAAAATTAACTGTAGGCTATCAATGCCAAACTGGTAGCAGAGTGTGAAAACAAACGTATTCATAAAATATTCAGATTTTTTTCCCATATGTTGTCATGTGTTAAAAGACCCAAAATAAACACTGTAAGCAAAGTACTTGATTATTTAATTGTTTTTGATCCATGTAATTAAACTGGAGCAATACAGATCCAATGCCTTTTAATTTTATTAACTTACTGACCATATGCATATTTTTGAGTACCTTGATTTTTACCAGTGCAATTATGGCTCATAAACCTATTTAGTGTGAATGTGTTGCTTTACATTAATGTAATGAATTCTGTTTATGTATTTTATCCTTTACCAAAAACATACTGAACAATGTAACTGAATTTAGCATACATTTACACACCTAACACAATGTTTTTTTCATCAACCAGGTCTTATATAAGGGTTTCTTTTTTTATATAGAATTGTGGTGGATGTACTTTTAGTGTTGTTATATTGTTTCTGCTTTATGTGCTCAAGTGCAATTGAATATAATAATTCATTGGTTTATTTCACTTAGGTTCTACTTACCTTGTAATTAATTATTGACAGGGGCAGGGTCTCTGATTGTGACTTGTAATGTAATGTGCAATGTAACGTAAATGTATGGTGCGGACTGTATGATGTATGTGAATGTAAAGTCCAAATGTGTTACTGTTGCTTACTGCAGCCTCATGCGGCACTGATGCCCAAGACAAATTTCACTTCGGGGACAATAAATTTGATCTTGTCTTATCTTATCTTATCTTATAATGACAGTGCCCACAAACCAATTAACACAGGGCAAACCCGCGGACAAATTGGTAATCCAGGCTTGTGCGTATGTGTTTGTGTATATTTTCAGCACCTCATCTCCTTTTGGACCAGGTAGTCCCTGGTTTCCTGGCAGTCCTCTGTCGCCCTTCTCTCCCATGTCTCCTGGTGGCCCTATCAGACCTATTAGACCACCATGACCCTGCGATATGCAGAGATATCACAAATCAGCTGAAGTAAGTCAGGTCAAGTTCAGAGTGAATGTTTATTTATGTACAGTATGCACGCACCTTGTCTCCCTTCTTGCCATGGTCTCCTTTCAGTCCAGGTAATCCCGGTGGACCCTGAGAAGATGAAGTTAGGATGATGTCAAATAAAAGCTGAAGTGTAGCAAGTGCATATAAAAACTTGCTTTACTTGAGTGTTCTGATCATACTGTCCCTAATCTATCAATAAAATAATAATTTTCATTTCTAATAGTATTTTCTCCATTATGTGCTTGCTTTGATGAGTCATCTTACCATGGGACCTGGGGGTCCTGTCTGGCCTGGGGGTCCATTTAAACCCTGCTCACCCTGAGAGAAAGATACACAGAAATAAATTAACCTCCATCTTTTTTATGCTCCACTTCCACTGCTTCATTCTTCACCCTGTGACTTACTGCAGGGCCAGGGATCCCTCTTAAACCTTGAGGCCCAGGTTTCCCAGGGTGACCCTGGGCACCTACAGGCCCTGTCTTGCCTATGGGACCCTCCAAACCGGGAGCACCCTGAAACAGACAGAGAATAGGGTGACCCTCAGAAGCTGTGAGCATTCAGATGTTATTAATCAGAGTTGTTTGTAACGCTCACCTTCGCTCCTTTCAGGCCTGCCTTTCCTTCCTTCCCTTGTTTTCCCAAGTGGCCCTGAAGAGCAGCATTTTATAACATTGAATAAAACCTTCTGACATAAAGATGCACTGATGCACAAACACACACAGTGACAATGCACTGAGAAAAATACCTTCAACCTCATTCTAACAGAGGAAGATGTTTAATCTATTACTTAATCAAACATGGGGTAGAAAATTAGTGAGTGCATCAGAGGTCCCTGCAGGCACTGACACATTAACACAAAAACACACAAACCCTTCGCCCAGGAGGTCCAGGTGGTCCAGGTTCTCCTGCCGCACCTGGTGGTCCCTGAGCAATATAAAGAAAACTAATTATAAGGCCAGTCATTGCATTGTATGATGACAGCATCTTTTATGTTTATGAATTACTGAATGTCATGGTGTATGAAGGTAGGAGCTCACAGATTTCCCAGGGTCTCCTATGTCTCCTTTGGACCCGGGCAGACCATCCACACCCTGATGAGTGGCAAAAAAAAATAGTGGGCACAGGAAAACTACACTTCTTCTGCACCAGAAAATAAAGCTGAGGTTGTCTTTATGGCAATATGGAATAATTTAATGTAGAAAGAGCAATAACAAAGGGGCCGATGATTCAAACAAACTAGACAATATGTGATGATAATGACCCAATTGACAAAAAAAACCAAACATCCTTTCATGAGGATACAGTTGGTACTGATATAAAAACTCAACTCCACACATTAGGCTTTTTTAACTACACTTTTCAAAGTTGCTATGCATTGGGAATTGAAATGCAAAATAATATTATTTGATATTCTATTATTTTATATTTTTATAATAATATAATCATTTCTTACTCAATTTCCAGATGTAAATGTACCAGTTCTTAAATGAGCATGAGAATTTTGTCTTCGCTCCAAATTATGTTTAATGTACGATTCTACATATTGATCTTTGATTTGAATGTAATTTCAATGTTTGACTTTCCTTAAGTATAGGCTTTGTTTGACTATGTTTATGTTACGTAGCAAATTGTTCTTTTAAATACAATGCAAGTCACATAGACAAAAACCAAGGAAATGTGTTTTATCCCAGAAAGATCTGCTTTTTCTATTGCATTGGACAAGATGTTTCCATAACTGCCAAAATATTTTTAATTACAGATGAAGAAGAAGTAAAAGAGGAAGATGAACAGAAAAAGCAGGCACTCACATTGGGTCCAGCCTCTCCCTGTTGTCCAAGGTCTCCCGTGAGACCTATAGGACCCTGAGGAGAGAGAGAGAGAGTTTGAGCTAGTACAGAAGTATACTGGATAGCACAGAATAATGGGCTATAAATGTGTTTTGAATGATGTACTGTCCTACAAAGCCAGAGGACAGTGACTACAGAAGCAGTGAAGTGTGATAGATAGAAAAGTTGTATTGCCTTTTTAGGCTGATCATTTTCAATGCCATAAAGCCTACATAATGCATATAAATGCTGATACTGCACTTTGCCTTTGGATAATGTTCATGGAATTCAAAAGGGAAATGCAGTACTACCAGCAAATGCCCGGTGGGCCAACAGGTGTTCATTTATTTATTTAACTGTTTTAAAAAATGGGCCAACGACCGGCCCATAAAGCATGGACAGTGGCCCGTTGGGTCATTTTCTATACTGACACTGGGCTGGCCCAATCGCATCTCTAACTGTGTGTGGAGGAGGTGTGACGTAGCGAAGCAGAGTGACAGAGTGGCAGGGCCAAGGGACAGAGAGAGCAGTTTGAAATGGCAGATGTTGTCTCCAACAATTTTTAAATCATTTGTTAAAAATGTTCTAAAAAAATGAAGAAATATTAATTAACAAATGAATGCTATAAGAAAAGTTTATTTACACCTGCAATGCATTATAAATATAGAAGAAACATCTGGGTTGTCCAAAAAAATTAACTTAAGCTAAAAAAATAAGCTACTGATTATTGCATTATATTCTATTATATTTTTATATTCTTTGTCACCTGCCACATGAATTTCGTGTTTCCCTCTATATATATATATAAAGACATTTCCACCATAAATTGGTGCAGAAAATCCCCCATATACGATCCCACAATCGTATATTTCACCAATAAATATTTTTTCTAGATAGTATTAAAGTACTTAAAATACTGTCTTGTTCTCATGACCCCAATCTTGTGCAATGTCACGTCTCGTGGGCTAAGTGTTTCGTCAGACCCCTAATCTGAGCCCTTAAATGTCCTCACCACTTTTCAACACAAAGTGATGTGTGTACCATGCCATAGAGACAATGTTAAGGTCAATGATTATAACTTAATCATAACACTATCATAAAGTGAGACTTTCACCCTCTGCTGTCATACAGCTGTGCATAAGCTATTTGACATTGTTTTTGTAGCTAGCATAGTTTCCTAATGTAGTCTTAACTTTGGCAAACTGTCCTAATGGCTGAGATGAAGTTAATTTGTCAGTATGGCGTTGGCTAAACCCATGCTGCTGTGAAAATGATTGTAGGCTTTTTGTACTTGAGTATGAGTTGTGGCCACCTCTGGCCAACCAGCTGAGTGGCACCACTCATTGTCATTGGTTTAGGGAGTATTACATTAGGGAATACATAGGGCTGGACGATTTGGCCTAAAATCATAATCACGATGAATTGAACATTTTACATCGATTACGATTAATGAATGATTATTTTGTTTTTGATTGTTGTTGTTTATTTGGGTTTTTTGCCCTCATAGTTCACTGACAAGGTTTTTACTGTAAATATGCTCAACTCTTAATGCTGGGTTTACTTTTTCAAATTAACAAATAAAAAACTAAAAAATCGATTTTGTTGACATGCACATATCAAGATATTCTACTACAGTTAACCATTTTCACCCACACACTGTGCGAGCACAGTAACACTCAACGCTTTGCTAGCTTCCTCTTCTCAATCATCAAAGGACATCTACATGACAGGTGCTGTTATAAGAGCAGCGGAGGTAACATCATTAGGTCCTTTTTAATAGCAGTGCAACGTGTGTGCTGTTAGTGAGAGGGTGAGCGAATCAGAGAGAGATAGAGCCGCAGACAGTGACGGTGAAAGCGAGCGAGTAAATTGTCAATCTGTCAGTTAATCTGCAATGTAGGTCACAGTGTGTAAATTAATACAACAAATGTCAACAAATGTCTGTTGTTTCCCCAGCTGTTGGAAAGTGAAGGAAGTTAGCACTAGCTAGCATCTCCAGGAGATGACTCTGGTCTGGAAGCTGAGCAGGACTGGAGGGGGTTGAGTCATGTGAATACACAGGCAGTAGTATGTTTTAAGGGGAAAAATTAACAGGATTAAATAACCGACATGGGAAAATTACATTGGCTAGAAGCTCTGAATTTCGGTTTAGATTACTTTTCAATTAATTGTCCAGCCCTAGCATGTTATATTGAAGCATGGTGTATTGGTGAGGAGTGTCCAACCGATTTTGGTGGGCCGCCTGGGCCAAAAATGCCAGGGCCGATTTTCTGTCCTCTGTTGACCAGATTACCAGTCCAGCCCTGTTGCTGGAGCTACAGCCTCATTTACTTGTGTAGCACACCAAACTCAACTACCAAGACGTCAGTTCCTCAAAATTTATATTTTTCAGCAATGGAAAAATCTAGTAAATGTAGTTTTAACTTTTGATGAGATTAGAAGACGCTACCGCCGCAGCTAGCTTTCACTTGAAATATGTAACTTTCTTTCTTCAGCTGTTTAGTACACAATAGCTCTGTGGTAGACAGAGCAATAGTGCAACAGCAGCTTCTAGACAGATTCCTATAGATGCCAGAGTACTGCAGCATGGGCAGCCACACAAATCCAGAATTTATATGTTCAGTGCTTTGTGTCGCAATGTATTGTATAGTATACAGGTGCTGGTCATATAATTAGAATATCATCAAAAAGTTGATTTATTTCAGTAATTCCATTCAAAAAGTGAAACTTGGATATTATATTCATTCATTACACAGAGACTGATATATTTCAAATGTTTATTTCATTTAATTGTGATGATTAAAACTGACAACTAATGAAAATCCCAAATTCAGTATCTCCGGAAAATTATTAAATTACTAAGACCAATACAAAAAAAGGATTTTTAGAAATGTTGGCCAACTGAAAAGTATGAGCATGTACAGAACTCAATACTTAGTTGGGGCTCCTTTTGCCTGAATTACTGCAGCAATGCAGCGTGGCATGGAGTCGATCAGTCTGTGGCACGGCTCAGGTGTTATGAGAGCCCAGGTTGCTCTGATAGTGGCCTTCAGCTCTTCTGCATTGTTGGGTCTGGCGTATCGCATCTTCCTCTTCACAATACCACATAGATTGTCTGTAGGGTTAAGGTCAAGCGAGTTTGCTGGCCAATTAAGAACAGGGATACCATGGTCCTTAAACCAGGTACTGGTAGCTTTGGCACTGTGTGCAGGTGCCAAGTCCTGTTGGAAAATGAAATCTGCATCTCCATAAAGTTTGTCAGCAGCAGGAAGCATGAAGTGCTCTAAAACTTCCTGGTAGACGGCTGCGTTGACCTTGGACCTCAGAAAACACAGTGGACCAACACCAGCAGATGACATGGCACCCCAAACCATCACTGACTGTGGAAACTTTACA
>NW_025744106.1:0-19503 GCF_021292245.1 Micropterus dolomieu
CCTGTTGCACTCCAGAGTTTCCCCCTCAACGTCACTTCCCACTCCCTATCCGGTGTCAAAACAATAATGAGAAGAAAAAAAACCAACACACAGAAAGCATGTTCACCATCACATTAAAAGCTGTACATGAAGGCAGAATAGCCGACTATTACAGCCCCCCTCCATCCCAAAGCCAATGAAGCAGGGGGACACATCAGTGGTCTCATGCACGACCGTAATGATCGCCAACCGGAACTCAGGCAGCCACCGATCCCAGTCCTGATGGTGTTCCCCTACAAAGGAGACGATTATGGTCTTCAGGGTTAGGTAATGATGCCAGTATTCCACTGCCCACACTACAGCCAAGCACTCCTTTTCTGTGGTGGAATACGTCAGATCAACACCATGGAGAGCTCTTGAAGCAAACACAATGGCTCTGTCTTCACCATTGATTGTCTGCATCAGGACAGCCCCCAAACCCACATCACTGGAGTCACAATGCACCTGAAAGCCAGCGTGGGGCTTTGGCTGAGCAAGCACTGGTGGGGACTGCAGTAACCCTTTTAAGGTGTTCACTGGGTAGTAGGATTAAGAGAGTTTAGCTTGTTTAGAAATTATACTGTAGATTGCTACAAATATTTATATTTGCTTAGTGTTTGGGCCCCTATGTACAAGGTGTCCCATTTTCTTCTAATGATTTTACTTGTATTTTAATGTTTTGGTGAAAAAACTAAACTGGACTGAACTAATCTGAGCTTGGCATGCTGCAGCGATAAAGAATAAAGTAACACTAAAACTAATAAAAACTAAACTTAAACTAAGCATTTTCAAAAAATAAAAACTAAACTAAATTAGCAAACCCACGTTAAAAACTAAAACAAACAAAAAGTAAGTAAATAAATAAAAAATAAAAACTAATGAAAAAGCCAAACTATAATAACCTTGATTGAGAGTCAGATGTGCCTTGTGAAGTTTTTTAAAGACTGCCTCCAGGTCACACAGATGCTGCTCCGGAGTCCTGGAGAAGAAAATAATGTTATCTGCACTAACCAGCTCAGGCTGTGTGTTCAAAAGGGAAAAGGGGCATCACCTATTTCCTCAGGTGGGGCTTCAGGACAATTTGGATTACGCACATGAAATCTAAGCCCAGCAGCAAAGGCACGCAAAGTTGATCATCACTGAGTACATGTATGCTGACGGTGACATGGGCTTCGTGAAGGGAGAGGAGCAGGGTGGTCGTCCCTATAGCTTTTCTCTCTTGCCCATTTGCAATGATAAACTTTGGAATTTCACTCGCACTCAGTGTCTCGCCTGCCTTCTTTGCGTTGTTCTACAGGGTTTTACTCATTAGGGAGTAAGTGCACCCTGAATCAAGGACAGCATCTCCACTGCAGCCTCGGATGGCTATTGGCACCACCAGGAGAGTTGGAACACCAAGAACGGTGGCCACATCCGCACTATGCCCCCAACCTTGACCGTGCTCAGGTTTTTTGCTGGGTCTTTTGGAAGAGCGGTCTGAAGAGTGTGACTGCTGTACACAATTCCAATAATCCTTAGAGTTACTCCAATCCTTCTCAATAAGCAACCCCACCTTGACCATCTGGTCCACAGTAGACACGATGCCCTGCAGCCCACTGGCCAACCTTGGGTTACATGCACGATCGGCTCTTCTGGCACTTCAGTGGGGTCGTTTGCCAGGGTCATTGTCATCGTCATTCCCAGGAAACTCAACAAACGTAACCTATTGACCTCAGGTGAAGATGCCAACGATGGTCGTTCAGTCTTGGCCACGGGTAGTCCTAACGACTGTAACGACTGTTGTTACAGCAACCAGGAACACTAACAAACCAGCGGTATCGATGACCACTGAGGTTAAATAGCTGAGTTTCCCTGCCAGTCATTCAGAACTGAAGAAGTCCTTTGGATGAGGGACGAAACGTCTTCCAGTATCTTCAACCAAGTCCAGTTGCCCTTGACTTTAACCTTCGTTGGAGTACAAAAGGTGTTTGTGGTGAAAACCAAGGCTGTGTCAACTACTTAACATTATTTTACAGCAGGACAAGCAGGTGTACAACAACACCAAAATTAATTAATCCAGATCTCCGTACAGTCAACCTCTGTAATCACCTCAACAGGTATCAGATCCGCCTGTTACCTTGGATTTTGCGTAATGTACTTTCCTGTTGCTGTTTTGGTGTAAGGTGAATTGTTACAGAAGGTTTATACATTTTATAGCGCAGATACACAACACACTGGGGACGCTTTCCGCTCAGCTTGCTCTCATTGGCTGCTGCAGGGTTCTGATCGGAGGCTCCCTGATTTCAAATTGTAAATATCAAACAAGTTTGAAATCGGGGAACCTCTGATCCAGTCTGCGACCTTCAGGTTGTGTCTGTAAACCCCTCTCACTACAGGATCATTTGGCTCGATAATCTGTTCTGACCAGCCTCTGCTCAAGATTGTTGGGAGGATGAATTGGACCTCGAAAAGTGTCAGATGGATGTGATTTGAGACATCGCTTGAGCACCCTCCATACAGCTCCCTCTGAGACACTAAAGGCTTTATGTACAGTAGAACTGGAAACACCTGGATACCAGGGCTCTACGCTTTTTCCCAAGGAGCACATGTGCTCCTAAATCAAAATATTTAGGAGCACAGAGAAAAATGTTCAAGTAACATAGTTTAACAAACTATTTATTATATAAATATTTATGTTACGTGTGTGCTCCTTCTTCTTGTGAAGGCGCGCAGCCATGTGTGAAACCATTGGAGGACTATGGATTTGAAGACCCGTGTATCTGGACACTTGGCATTGACCTTAATATTTTTTCGAAGCTTTTTAAAATATTGAAACAGATGTTTTGAAAATTTTTAAAATTTAAAACAGTTTTTAAAACACTCAAAAATCACTCATCACAAAAGACCTTACTGTGATTGGTGCTTGTGTAGTTTTTGAACCATGGATGGATTCAAGATATACCAGCAGCACCCACACAACCCACACCATACCTAATGTAAACAAGACTTCTGAACGGTATTACAGTAACTTTAGTAAAACAGAATAAGGGGAACGTGTTGCTCTAGGGGCTAGAAGGAACACATACTGGCACACTGGCATCCCGTGCAGTAGAAATCTGCATTTGCCCACTGCAACTTTCCACTTTCACTAATTTAATCTAATAGTATACTGTTAATATGTTAATATATTAATTATATAATTGTTCTATATGCATTGTCATTTTATATAGGCCTAAAAGTAGGCTATACTATATAGCCCACCACAAATATAATATTAATTCCAGTTGGACCAAACAGCAGTTTCATGTTTCTGAGTAGTTTAAATCCTTGTGCAAGAAAAATGGCCTACATTGGTCTCTTAATTTGTTTATGCTACTATTTCATCAGTAATCAGAACCATTCATGTAGCTGGAGTTCAACATTTGAAAGTTTACTGTAGCACGTCAAGCCTTTTTTTATGTCCTGACCCATCCAGGCTGTGATTGGTCAGTTGACGAAAAGTGACTTTAACAAGCACATCGATTTTATGAAAAGATTATAGTAGGTTTTCGTTACCCGCACATTGTGCTCGTAAATAATTTTTCCGGTTCACACGGATCGATTTTTATGGGGGCATATGCGAGCAAAATGGTCGCACCGTAGAGCCCTGACTTAAAACATATGGAAACGCACTTGACTGTATGAAATTTGAGACATGTCTGCTTCCCAGTGAACATTGCAGTTTGTCTTTTCAGATGCTGTTTTGCTGAACAACACAGTGCAGAACTTTGGGATGTTGGACCTGGTGAAGAAGGTTCTGGCGAGCCATAAGAGCCAGATGGACCGTTACAGAGAGCAGTACACGCGGAGCCTGGCCTGTCAGTAGGACGCTCTTCTATAGTCCTGTTGTTAGAACCTGTATCTGTAAGCGTTCTGTCTGTTGCTGACGCCTCGTCTCCTCCTGCAGCTCTGGAGCAGCAGTGTGACGAGCACAGGAAGCGAGCCAAGGAGCTGAAGAGCAAATCCCAGCACCTGAACAACGTCCTAATGACCCTTACCCCGGTCCCTGCACCCCCTGCACCCAAGCGTCCCCGGCTGACCCGTGCCGTCTCCGGTCCGGCCTCGGTCAACGCCACTCCAGCCCAGATCACTCTGCCTCTGAACCAGCTGACCAGCCTGCCGCTGGGCAAGGTGCTGACTGTCGCGGGGGGCCCCGCTGGCACCAACCTCGGGGGCTACACACTCCTGACCTCCTCGCTCTCTGGGTCGGAGTTGACGGGCGACGCCTCTAACCTGACTGTTCTATCCGCAGCAGCAGGTCAGGAGGGCACCGGTTCCTTCGTGAAGGTGGTCGGCCCTCAGTTCCAGCTGGTGACGCTGCCGGCCCCGCTGCAGAGCTTGGCCACCGCAGTGCAACAGCAGGTCAGCAGCATCAGTGTGGTGGACGCCACGGCAACCAATTCACAAGAGGACGACCAGGCGGATGGCGATGACGAAGGCCAGCCAGAGCAGGTCAAAGAGGAAGAGGGGGAGCAGTGAGGCAGCTGCTCCTGAACGGCCTTCACCTCATCATCCTGGACTCTGGACTGAGTGATGGCTCGTCCACTTTCTGACTTCAGACCGCGGCGTGTTCAACGCTTGAGCCTCCCTGTTACACGTCCTTCAATTCAGTTTGTCAGAGTGGCGTCTGATGTCCGCTGTAAATATGGATTTGTAAATAATATATTTGATACAGCTGTTTGTGTAGGGATGTGATCCATTTAAGCTGGAGACAGCAGCATCGTTCAGTTTGGTAATAAATGTTCAGTTTTCCAGAACAGTGTCTTTACGTCCTGTTCAATATTAATATCATCCTGTCTTATCAGTGTGAAGTGGATGCAGAGGAACTGGGACTTTTTTACCTTTTCCCTTGTCTCTTTTCATCCCTCTAAAGGAGGAGAAAAAGAGAAAGCAGCTCGCCATCTTCAAGTCTTATTGACTTACCAGATTCTAAATTCATTAAGACAATAAAAAGGTTACCAACGTTTTGCCACCTCCAAACATTAACTTGGCATTTTCCCCTGAGAAGAGTGATATTGATCATCAAGCTTTTATTTATATAATTTATATTTCCCAGGAAGTTATCAGATGAATGAAGAGGGCAGTTTTACACTCTGTGTTGCATCTAGACTTAGATGTTATGAGGTAATGTGATCGACAGTTTATACCATATGACTGCAGTTTCATGGGGTAGGTGTGTTGGGAGCCCTCCCAGCATGCACTGGGGCAACAGATTGTTGCTCCACCATTTTTTCACCCGTCACTGCGGCTGTCTGACTTTCAGTGATTATCAGAAATCAATCAGATACAGGCTTAATCACAAACTCTTTTCATCAAAGTGAGTTCTGCAGTTTTAGTTTTTAAATTAGAGCTCTGTCCCTGCTGGTCTTCAACAGTCAGAATCTTTGAGTTTAGTAATATGGTTCAGTTTATTAAACCACGTTTTTAGTGTAGAGGCTTTTATTTTGTTGAATATTTCATCAGGTATAAGTGCAGGTACCTCTTCTTAATTAAAGTTACACCGACAGATCATCATGTTTCTCAGTAAGCTGCATGTTTCCATCTCAGAATGATCAATTCTTTGTGGTTCAGTCTAAAACGTCTCTGCTGTCAATGCCCCTCTGCAGGTTTGGGTTTAAGGACATGTTGCTATGATGACAGTTCCAGATTACTTTTTAACCAGCTTCTAAGAACCAGAGGATCCAGAGATCAACTCCATAATGTGGATTCCTCAGTTACCTTCCCCTGCTGCCTCAGCTGATCAAACAGAAGATGATTTATGGATCTGCACCATGTGACCAACACCAGCTAAACAGGATGTGCCGGACAGTCATGCAGGAGATGCACTGATCATTTCAGCTTTAATGTAGCTTCTTAATCAGAATACCAAAAGCTGCCAACAGAACACAGTTGTCTGATTAGTGAACATTTTTTGACCCAGTAGGAGAAACGTGCTTGGCCACAAGATGGCGCAACAGTCTCCCTGTTCAGGGGCTCCCTGCTGCTCCGACCTGGTCTGGCTTTTTGGTTCTCCTGCTCCCAGATGTGCGGTTTTGTCGTCAGGCTGCCCGTTGGAGTGTTTGCATAATCATTTGATTGATCAGGCTGATGAACACCGACTGTTAAGGTCTTTGATAGACTGACAGAAATGATCAGTGATCAGTGTGTGAATTCTGTTTTTGCTTTACAGATAGATCAAACTTTAGGCTGCAACACCGCATGGCTGGTGGTTTGACAGTGAAGGTCAGGTAATGGGCAGGCTGTGCATTTGCCAGTTCTGAGATTAATTTCAAAGATCAATAAGCTCAGGGTAAATTTGGCACAAACGCCCCCCACCCTACTGCTTTTCAGTATTTTGTTTCACCTTCATAGTTCCCCAAACAAGCCAACCTTAAATCATAGGATAGGCCTACAATTAGGATGTGAACCACATTTAGAGTAGAAGTTTAAAATGTATTTAAAGTGCCGCTCAGTGTTTTTAACGTATGCCGATTTTTGTCTATCTTATTACAGACACTCGTCACGTCCAGGTCTGTCAATAAGAAAATCGCCTTTTTTCTAAATGGAGTTTGGCACGGTGCAACGGAACGCACTGAGGCTGAATTCAGTCGCACAACTTCTTCTGAACTTGTTGGACAACAAAAAAAACGTGTTTTTATTCATAGTTTTATGAAACAAGCATCCTTTATTGAATGAAAGACGACGATGCCAAGAACACAGAGATGAGAGCAGTTATACAGAAGGCAACCGAGCAGGCTGGAAGCAAGGCAGGCAGGTATATGATGCTTGTTGGATAAATGGGGGTTATTTCACGTGAACCTGCACAAGTTCGTAGTAGTTTTTTCTCTCAGCAGATTTCCTCTATAGGCTCCAGTCATCATAGGAGTAATACGGCTCCTCCGCTGAGCGCACTGACACTTTGAACTGGCGGCGCAGAAAGCCTCCGTACCGCTTGTCCCACTTCAGGTTGTTCAACTTTGGTCGGATTCTCCTCATGAAGCCTCCGTAGCGCTTCTGCAGCTCCTCGGGCTCGTCGCTCTCCTGCTCCACAGAGCTACTCCTCTTTGACTTGGGGCCGAATTTGCGTAAAAAGCCGCCGTAACGTTTAACCAAACTGTGGAGCATCTGATCCGCATCGTCTGCATCGTCTGCAACACCCCTCTCCTCCAGGCTCTTCCACAAGTCCTCGTATTTCTTTGGCATCCCTCCGGCCTTCAGAATGAAATTGTCGCGCCATGGAGAGGCGAAGATCTTGTTCTTGTCGATCCTCTTGATGAAGCCGCCATAGCGCTTGACCAGGTCTGCCTGCTGGCTCTCCTCCTCCGCTGCAGCCTCCTCCTGGCTGAAGTCCGCCAGCCCCGGAGCCCGTCCGCAGCTCTCCAGCTGCCCCTCACACTCCGGACCGCACCCCTGCAGGAGACGCACAGAAAAGCGTGAAACACCCGACATGCCTGCGCACACGCGTCAACACAGTGAGGCGCTACTAGAAGGCAGCCTCACACCTTTATTGTTTGTTGAGTACATTTTTAAGGGTTTAATGGTCCGTTTGAGCAAACAATCTGAACCCCAAGTTCCTCGTTAGATTTACAGAGCAGCTGTGAAGAGCTAACTTTCTAATCTTTACACAGTCCAAAGCTTTACTGCTTCTAAAGAAAGATTCAAACCCAAGATGCCATGACTTTACGCCCCACAGATTCTGGGTGTTTCCTCATTCAGTCGGACACATTTGGTGTCTTTAACAACTGGATTTAGGAAACTAAAAGGATAAAAATTAAATAAAAGTTCTGTTGGACAAATAAAATAATACTTTTTGAAGTTTCATGATTTCAGATGTCAATTCCAATGAGTGTAATTTTAACTTTTAAAAATGCAATAAAAGCCCGATAAATCCTTCAACCAGCAAGAGTTCGTTTCCACTTGTCTCGGAAAACGTAAAGTCAGTCAGGTGAGGCTGTCTCTGGTCTTACCAGGTTGTTAAAGACGGCTTCGGAGCTGAGCATCTGCTGCACGCATTGCTGACACTGTGAAGAGCAATCTGCGTGGATGGAGGGCGGCATGCTCAGCATCAGCACCAGGACATACCACTCCATTCTTCACCAGATCCCTGCCACACACACAAAGAAAACACACGCAGTGTCGGTGAGTCTGGATGAGATCAGACCGGCTTTCTTTGAGGACTCACAGACCCCAGACATTTATGGCATAACTTCACCTGCACTGATGAAAAGACTTGTTTCTTGGACACATCCTTAATTTAGTCAGTTTTAATAATAACTCATTAAACACCCCATGTTTCTGATCAATGGAGATCGCGCGCGGTGCGTAATGGCGCACTGGCGCCTTTGTTATTTAACACCAAGCAGAGAAAGAAGTTCAGACAGACAGTCACGTAGAAAGTGTTGAGTCAGTACCTCAGGAGTTGGACAGATACTTCCAGCCGTGTTAAGACTCGCAGAGGTGCATCTACCATCAAATGGAAACTCGCTGTCCGCCTTCCAACACTCGTGTTTCTGTCTTT
Source organism: Micropterus dolomieu (assembly GCF_021292245.1). NCBI lineage: Eukaryota > Metazoa > Chordata > Actinopteri > Centrarchiformes > Centrarchidae > Micropterus > Micropterus dolomieu. The sequence continues at coordinate 8,534 of NW_025744106.1, forward strand.
TATCGCCGGAGACTCGGCTGTGTCACCGCAGCGCATCACAGCGGCTTCAGCTGAGGGACCAATGGGAGGGAGACAGACTGCGTAAATAATCTCACCGCCTCCCCGCTCCAGGAGTTTTTAACAACGCCCACACAGAGAAGGTAGCAGCAGCGCACTTCATCCCATCATCATCATCATCAGTCCGCCTCTGGGGAGCCTGGATCAGACCCCAGGCTGTAAATCACACAGACACCAATGAACTAAGCGTTTATTCTCTGAAATAAAGAGAGAACAAGACCTGTACTGAAATCTGAACACTGATATAAAAATACGTGATGTTTTATGCATACACCTGGTAGGGGTGGGTATTTTAATTAAAATGCTCCTGCAGTAAAAAATATTTAAATTTATTTATATTTATTTAATTATATTAAATTATTATAAAAACAATTAAGTCCTTATATTAACATTTATGTTCACTGTATTATTGTATTTCATTGTATTGTTAAAGGGGCATTATGGAGTTTCCAGCGGCCACTTGCTGTGCGGTTCTAAGATTGCAACCAGGCGTGTGCTCGTACGCGTGCTCGCTTGAAGTCGCGAGCGAGCATATGCACTTTCACACAGAAATACCACAATACAGGCAGGAACACCGGCCTTTCTCCAACATGTTCAGGCCATAGGTTCAGGTTCCGTTACTTCAACGTTCCCGCCTCAGAGGCAGATCAACACCAGTACCTTTCATTCAGCGCAGCGAGCCGCATATCGGCACAATCCTCCTGAAAAAAGGCAGAGTGACAGCGGCTATAGACAGACAGGGAGAACAGACAGAGCTGGAAACTCAGGAAAACTCCCACTGCAACGTTACAGTAATAGTTTTATCAGCTGCAGGTTGAACTAACGGTACATTTACTGCATTTAGCCGACGTGCTACAGCGTTAGCTCGCCTTCTTTACTATCTGTCAGAGGTGGGACCAAGTCAACTTTGAGTTTCGAGTCCTAAACTAGTCATAATGCGCTCTTCACCAAATGTAAAACCATTTCAAAAGTTAAAAATAAAAATGCATTGAATGAAGCATTAGCCTGTACAGAAAGAAGTCAGAGGTGCAGTTTCACACAACAAATGTTCTATAATTTCATGAATTAAATAAAATGGTCATGTAGGGCTGCTGATTATTTTGGTCAATATTAAGATCACAATTATTTAACAGGATTAGGCCTACTCCTTAGGAAACATTAAACTATTGAACTTCTAAAATGTAAAACTTTCTTTTTAAAAACTATTATATATGCATTACTCCAAAATCTCATATAGCCCATGAAATCAGAAACGATAATCCAACATTATTAACTTTAAGCAGCGTCTAGTGTGCAAGAGGACGACAGCTGCACAGTTTCCCCCAAGTTGACAGCTTTGGGTGAGGGATGGGTCACTGAGGGGGCTCTGTGTGTGTGTGTGTGTGTGTGTGTGTACACGGAGGGGAGCAGAGCAGTTGACAGGTGAACTATTCGACTTGACGAAGTTACGTTACAGAACGCTGAAATAAAACCATGGTGTTTTGTCGGGAGATGCAGTGACAGAAACCAGCGGTGAGAAAACTATAAATCACTATGATGTTAGAAGCTGCAGACACCGTGGATATTTTACAAGCACCGATCAGGTAAAGCAACACTGAACAACCGTTGTGAAGTTAGTTTTAAGTTGGATATTCGACAGACATTCACCCAGGATCCGGTGACGGCTTCTTACTCAGTTCACCCAGTGTCGGCAGTATAAATGTGGTTAGCTCACCTCCGACAGCTCGCTTTTAAACACCGGGGACCCCCGCTTAGGGACCATCAATAAATTACAATTGTTAAAATAGTGTTATTGGAAAATCATCATTTATTTCAATAGCTTCCATGTCATGTGATCCAAAGACATCAAACCAATGCCGAACTGTAGAGCTACACCTCTTTATTTTCGATTTGAGTTCATATTTAATTTAATATGAATATTTATTAATATTTTATGGAAGAAAATGCGCCTTTTTTCAATAGCTTCTATGTCATGTGACCTACCAACTCTAAACTAATGCCAAATTGTAGTACTACACTAGGCAAATCAGACACACCTCTTCATATTAGATTTGAGTACTTGTTTTATTTTATATTAATATTTATTATTATTTTTTCAATAGCTTCCATGTCATGTGATTCATGGACTCCAAACCAATTTTCTCCAATAAAATATTATTAAACATGTAAGCTATTGAAATAAATGATGATTTTCCAATAACACTATTTTAACACTTGTAATTTATTGATTTTCCCTAAGCTGACCCCCTGTGGTTAAAAGCGAGCTGTCGGAGGTGAGCTAACCGCATTTATACTACCGACACTGAGTGAACTGAGTAAGAAGCCGTCACCGGATCCTGGGTGAATGTCTGTCGAATATCCAGCTTAAAACTAACTTCACCGCGGTCACTGAACACACCTTTTAGACAAGGAGGAGCGGCTCAGCTGTAAAGGAGAGGTGCGCTGGATTTATAATACAAAACGAGTGTCGTTGTGAAACAGCACCCGGCGCTATTATCGTTTTATCTTAATGAACTTGTTTTTATAATTGGTGGAAGCAGCTTCATGCAACAGCTGCGGCATTCTCTCTACACTGTTTCGACCTGCACCGAGCTATGTTGATGCGCTGCGCAAGTTTATATCATAATTTATATTTGGGCATGGGGAGTGTCAAGTCAGCTCAAGTCCAAGTGAAGTCACGAGCTTTACTAATGCTCACTATGTTCTTACTCAACATCATCTGAACCCGTTTGGTCTGATGGGCTTCAGCACATACACCTTTATTGTTGTTTTAGATCCTTATGTTATGGTGTTAGTGGACTGCATGTCGTTAGCTGCCGTGTTGTCCCTGTAGTATGAGAGGCTCGGGAGTGCGCACAGGGCTGAAAAGCAGAATAGTGGCTGATGCAAGCAACGGGCATGTGCTTCATTTTTAAGTGAGTTTTGAGCCCATTGACAATAAGGCAATGGAAATTTGATTTATTAAAATCAAAAACAAACATATAACCCCTTTAAGTTTCATGCATTGCAATTTAGCTTGAAGGGCACAATATAAATAAAGTCTGGCTTGGATTGATTAGATTTTTATAGCCTTTAAGGAATATATTCACATGAAATCTGATGGAAGTAGTCCTGTGAAGAACCAAGAGAGAGAGAAGTTTACACCCTGCCTACACACTAAAGTGGACGTGATTATCAGACTGTCTGTTTAAAAACTGTCTGGTGCAGCCACCCCTGATGTGGGGCTGTTGGAGAGGAGGTTGGAAGCACTGCATATGAAGCATACTTAGACCTTACTTAGCATAATGCTGGGGCCAAGGTAGAAGAACCGCCACTTGTGCCTCTGGGTTCCAACCAATTCTACCACCACCGCACACATAATGAATGTTCGAAAAACAAACTATAAAGCAGGATAGGCCGCCTTTCCTAAGACCTGCCTTGACAGCAATCTGTGCAAACGTCAAAGGCTTTTCAACTGCAAAGCAAGTCATCGTGGTGGAAGTGTGACGTCCTCTGTCTACAGGGGGCTCACAGAGTCAATAAGACAATAAATGCTCAACCATACCTGGTGTGATCCTAGCAACTGAGTGGCCCCATCGACAATATGGCAAGTCAAAGAAGACTGCGTCAAGACACTTCCCACAGGGATGTAGAGTGGAGCACAAACCAGGACTATCCAAGGAAATGAAAGAGCTCTATGAAGAAGACAGTACAATCAAGACCCTGGAGTCACAAAACCTCACATTAGATGAGTTGGAAGTCTGCGACTCCTCACTAAAAGCAGGAAAAGTGATTAGACTTGATTAAATCTCAGCTAAGCAGCTAAGACACTGATGTGTGGACTGGAAATGCCTTAACCGACCGGGACCTGCAGGGGCCGACTGGGGGAAAAATGGCCCAGGAATTTGTTTCCGGTCAGCCCACTCTCTGGACACAGCATTGGTCAGGGGCTCCGAGTCTTTAGAGGTTTTTATTCCTGCATTCTTGAGAATTTTATCCATCAGGCAGGTAGGCAGCAGTAGCAGAACAGTTTCATGTAGACAGCAGCTAAAGCAGGTTGAGAGTTAACAGCATTTATCATTTCAGTAGTTTTTGTTTCCTTAACCCAGAAACAGATCTGACTTGTGGCTAACCTCTAAGCTAATCAAACCATAAACAGGAAGCCATCATATTAACGTCTCATTGATCACTGTGGAGCTGCTAGTAACTGATGTAACGGTTGAAGCAGCAGAACCAAAAGCACTTTGCACCTGCCTCGAGCCTATTCTTTTTTTCCCCACCTTTATGTTCCGTGTTTTTTATCCATGATCTTTGAAGGTTAGGGGTTAGGTCCACTTTTTCTGTTTGATTATGTTCTGACGGAAGTGTGTGATTGCTTGACATAGCCAGTCATATTAAAACAGCCCCGCCCGGGCCCCATCCCGTCTGGGCCAGTAACCACACAGTATGGGCTAGTCCATCAAGGCACAAAACAATCGATTTCAACTGTAGTTTTTTGTCTCTATTTTAATACTCTGTGGTTTATCGGCCCAATTGTCTAGCGGCTGACTGGGAAAACTCCTGGTACTGCCAATGACCATGCATCCTTGGCGATCGGGAACTGGGAGATGCAAGGTAACACTGCAGAAATGGGGTTACCTGGGGATCAAAGACGTGACGTTCAAATGTGGTACAGATCCACATACCATGGACCACTTACTATGCTGCCCACTGCTGAAACAGCTCTACACACCTGAGGACTTCACAGAATAAAAAACAACAGAGCAAAATACTGTGTTCAGATCAGGGTAGAGTTTGTGTAGACAAGCTGAAAGGAAGAAGCTTCTTGCGATTCGAGAGGTAGCCGACGGTTCTCCTAAACTTGTTTTTGTCTTTTACCATTGACTTTCTTGTTGTTTGCTGTGTCTTGTTGTTTGTAATGATGATGCAATGTGTCAAATGGAAAATGTAATAGAACACATACAGCCATACTTTGTCCTCAAGGTAAATACAAATGCAAGGTTTTCAGCCAGCAGAGACAATAATACAGAACGTACCCGCCTCTCTGCAGATCCAGACCTACTGTAAGTCACCGTTAGGTCCCTGTGGTCCGTAAATGCCTTCAGGTAGCTTTATGTTTGACAATACTTACAGTGGAAGGACCTGATTAAACTAGTCATACTGTACATGGTGCACAGTTTTCACTCTGGTATGATAACAAGCCTTTCACTGGATTATTCCAAAATAAGACCTGGTTTTTGGTTTGCTCATGTGGTTTGTTATGGATAGTAGATATCACACACTTCATTATACTCCGGACAACCTAACATTTCATTCTGTTTGCACATATTATTTCAAGTTAATTCTTCACCTAAAGTTAAAAATGAATCTCTGTAACTACCATGACAACTGTGTTCAACATTTCATCACTTACTACACTGACGGTTTTCCTCTAGACCACAGAAGCTGCTGCCTGCAGGACTCAGGGGGCTGTCACCTCCTGCAATTAAAATTTATATCTTTCAACACACAGAACATGATGTTCACACACTAGTGGCAGGGCGTAAACACGAGGCTACAGTCTGCTCCACAGCTACTGGCCTGGTATTCTTGGTGGCCAGGAGAGGAATCCTGATGTTTTTGGTGACTGCCTTCCTCTAGCACCATCAACAGCACACATTTCCACACATATCAAAATATAATGGACAGGTTGTTATGAAATATCCCCAGAGGATGGACTCTCTCCATTTCCCTTCCTGTCCTTCTTTCTAGCTACACCCTCAAAATGTTATGTTTGTACATGTGTGAACAAGTACACATTTCCACATGTTGTGGATATTCATGGCCCCCGGGGGATGGACCGTAAATACAGATAATGGTAGGTCAGGTGAACGCTGGCGGAGTCCGGATCAGTTAACCATTAATTTAATGTCTTAGTTGTGAAAATATTCTGCCTCTCTGATGCCCGACGGCCTGGTGGGAGGTTAAAAAGGCCTCCAAAAGGGAAGGGGTGTAGGGATTAACTCAAAAAGGAAGTATTCCTCTCCTGCCTGATGCCTTTCCTGTCCCGCCCGAACCTGCAGTGTCCTCATCGTCCCCGGAGTCAGTGTCCTTGTCACACCAATCGTGGTCATGGTTAGAAGCCAATACTGACAGTTTCCTCCTTTGTTAAATTCTAATCTTCTGTTGACCCATCGAGCCTCCCAGACCTCCTTCCTTGCTCTTAAAGAACACCAACTCACTTCCTCTGTGGCTCCTGACAGACAAAAGTAATTATTCCTACGGCTACTGGAGGGATTTGTCTCATGACCATAAACAGATGTTGTTTTGACTACGTCTGTCATTACTTTTAGCCGGGACAGTCTACAAAAAGTGTCCTCCTTCAAAAAGCTGCTGTTGTCAAAAAACTTGGTAGCGAGTTTTAGTGTCTTCTGATGACTTTTCAGAAGCTTTAATAGATGTTTTATCCTGTGCTGTGAGGAACATGGTGGAGCTCTGTTCTGTCAGAGTTTGACACTCTTTGTTTTGATGACGCCATTTAGACACAGTTGTGTGCGATGTGACTAATCACTTTCTGGACAAATAATGGATGCAGGTTGGGGAGTCTGAGCCGGACTTTCTGCACAGTATTGCCTTTCGCAGACCCTGAACACGCATTGCAGCGTTCTCCACAAGATAAAATCTGAAACCACAAAGTAACTCTAGTGGAGCTCACAGTGAACAGCATAATAATTGCTGTGGTTACCATGGCATACTTTTTCACCTGCATCTGTCCATTCTTTCTGTCTTTTTTTTGTTGAGGGCAGAGTTCTACTCTGGATTTTCTTTCTTTTCTCTTTTTTTAAAACCTTGGTTATTATTATTATTTTGTTGGATTGGTCAGAGCTAATAACAGCTTTTATAGCAGCATGTCATCCTGACACAGACGCTTCAGCTGAACAGACTGGACTTTATGCTGCGATGGGTTCCTTGTAAATGTCTGTCTATGAGGAATATTTGATCAAATATACACTCACAGCTAATTTACTGAAATTTCAAATGATATTTTCCCCCACTAGTAGGCATTGCTGGATCAATATGAGCTATGGGGCCCTGTTGACCCCATGTTTGTGATAACGTGGTTACACACAACTGTATTAGGAATGTGCACTATTTAAGACCCTGGTTTTGAAAGCATTTTTTAAATATATTTTAAGGATGTGTTCAAACTAAAATGTGGGATAAAGTTTCCTTCAGCTCTATTCACATCTTTTTAGCCTCTTTCAGCTCATTGTTTTCGTTCAGTTTTGCAGCGTTTCAGGAAAACAAGCTGTAATAAGCTGCTGTACACGAGCTGCTAAGCAGCAAACAGCAGACAGACTCAGTTAGAGAGCAGCAGGTGAACATAGTGGAGCATTTAGCAGCTATAGAGCCATATGTTTCCCTCAGGAGCTGATGGAGACCAAACACAGAGCTAACAGAGAGAGAATACTGGACTCACCTTCATAAGGTGACACAAACATGACTCCACATAAGGGATTGTCTTGCATGGGCCATGTGCTTGTCAGCTCACTGTCCACAAGAATAAATGTGTATGTACTTGCACAAGCCACCTCCTTGTTCATGTGGTTGTTGCTGTTGCCAGTGAAGTAATTGTATTGACGGTAGGTTTAACAATAATGAGCTGACAGGAAATGAAGAGAAAGAGATGGAGAACGCTTTGTTACAAAGGTCTCCAGCCAGACTCGAACCACAGACGCTGCTGTTCATGGTCACTGCCTTTCTGAACACATGCTATGCTCCATAAATAAAATACAACAATAACCAAAGTGACAAATGCATTGCAGTGGATGCACCAAACGTTTGACGATTCTTCATCGTAAGGGAGCCGTTGTTTTTGATACTAGACTCAAAGAAAACAGCTGGTTTGCTGGTTGCTGTTGCTGCTGACCTTGCAAGCTCTGTTTTTACTACATTCATATTTAAATATGATCAAGAAGCTCTGTTGTTGTTCATCTCATTGTGTCTCTCTCCAAGGGCTCGACCATCAAGTGTTTGAGCTTCACGTTATCTCATTGTCAGTCAGCGTTTGTTTCTGGAGTGGGCTTTCTCTTTGTTCATGTCTTGATCTGATGCTCAGTGTGGTGTTGGCTGAGATGCTGTGTGACGCTGGTGGCTGCTGCATTGATTTATCGGCTCCTGTGTACACACTACTGTCATTAACCTGTAATGATCGTATTCCCACCTTTGGGAAAGGGGATCTACCATATACCCTTAGAGAAATTACCCCAGTTATCTGTCCGTGTCCAGATCTTAGACCAATGTACTGCACAAACTGAGTGACTCTGTTCTTATTCTAATGGGGGATTTGAACTGGGACTGGCTCACATCAGTATCAGACACTTTTAAGGGCTTATGTGACTCTCTGAATCTTACACAACTGATAAATGCTCCAACAAGACTAAATCCCCGTGCTCCTGGTATGTTGACGTTACTAGAGTTGATTTTAGGAAATACTTCCTATAAATATAATTCTGTTGGGGTATTTTGTAATGATGTCAGTGATCACTGTGTAATTGCCTGTGTGAGAAATGCAAAACTGCCAAAAGTTAAACCTTTTTTTATTTACAAGAGGGTTTTTAGGCATTTTGATGTACAGACTTTCCTGCATGATGTGAACCATAGTGGGATTGTGCAAACCACATTGATTCCTGATATTGACCTTTGAGCATTTTAAAATGTTTTTTATATTTATTTGTGATAAACATGCCCCTATGAAGAAATTCAGGATTAGAGGAAGAGATAATCCATGGTTCTCTGAAAATTTGTTAATAGTTAATCAGACTGAGAAATCTTGCCTGGGCCAGCAAGACAGTCAGACATACTGCGGATTGGATTTCATTTAGAACTTTGAGAAATAAATGTACTGAAATGATCAGGAAATCAAAATCAGAATACTATTTGAAAAACATTACAGAGAACCTTAATAATCCTTCCAAATTCTGGAAATCATAAAATCTACATCTCATGCTCAAATGCCCCCTCAGGACTCCCTGACCATTTAATCATCGACTCTGAGGAAGTAAAATCCAAAGCTAATATGGTTGAAATATTTAACAAGAACTTTGTATCACCTGGAGCATTCTTTGACAACACAGGCGGCCCGCATACAAACCATGTGAACCCTGATAATGCAAACTCTCTCACTCCGAGCTCTGAATCAGATGTGCAAATTAACTCCTTCAACTTCACACACATATCTACTGGTGATGTTTGTAAGGCGCTGAAAAATATGGATCAAAAAAGTCAGCTGGACTATACAATCTAGATCCAAACTTTTTAAAACTGGCTGTGGAATTTATTGCAGAGCCCGTTACCTATATTTTAAGACTGTGATTGGTTGGTTGTCCAAGAAGGAAAAAAGAGTGATTTTAAGTATAGGTTCTATTCTAAGCCTTCACTTTGGAAATTACATGTGTAATATTTCCTATTTGACCGTTCTCACACACACATTATATATGTGTATATAGATCCTGTTTTTTATTTACCATGCTGTTAATTCCCATAAGGTATTTGATTGGCTTAGAATGATAAAAATTGTTCCACGCTTTCCAATTACACTGATTGCTGGCATGTCTATTTAAGTGGTGGTTTGAATGTTGGTTTTAATGTATCAAACATGGAATCAAAACCAAGAAGGGTGAGAAAGGCCAACTGGACAGAGGAACAGTGTTTACTGTTAGCCCAGTTAGTGAACACAAGGCCATTCTAAAAGGAAAATTCGGGCCGGGTGTCACAGCAAGGGGCAAGAAGCAGACGTGGGAGCGTATAACACAAACTATTAACGGTTCATTCCCCCTGCTTATGCGCACCAGGGAAGCCTGCTGTATTCATAAATGCAGTTTTTTGAGCCTGCGAGGTGGGAATGTCCAGTTGAAACGAAATGAACTACGACACAATAAGAGGTTCTGAAAGTGCTGTAATTGTTTGTGTGATCACTCTACTTACAGAAGGTTGTGACAGACCCAAATCATCACGGCTGCATTGTTGCATTTTCCCAGTTGCCAAATATCGTAATGTAGTGATTACTTTCATTTCTGGCACTATGGCATTCCTGTGCTGTGTTGGAGATGTTAGCGTGTCTCTAATAAGATCAGTCACAAACATGATCCCTACATGATCTAATCTATAGCGTCTGATTAACTCACTGTCATCCATTGTCTGCAACACATTTCTAAGAGGTTGTCTATTTTTAAGAGGTTGTGAATTGGTTTAGAAACTATCTCACTGATAAATCTCAGAGTGTCTATGTTGAAAATCACAAGTCTAAACCCCTTGAGCTCTCCAGAGGTGCTTGATCTTGGCTCCCATTTTATTCACCATTTTTGTAAATGATACTGGAAAACATTTGCATCGAGCCAAGTTGCATCTCTATGCAGATGACACAGTTATATATACATGTTCTCCCACACTGGCCCAGGCTGTCATGGAGCTTCAGGTTGCGTTCTCTGCATTGCAGTTCTCATTGCACAAGTCCATGACATTCACTAGAGCTCGCTCTCAGGAGAACCTTAGCCTTTGCACACTAAATGGCACTGTCATTGAAAGGGTAACTTGCTACAAATATCTTGGTATTTGACTGGACGATAAATTAGCTTTTAATATGTACACATAGATAAGCTTTAAAAGAAACGTCTCGGGTTACGTATGTAACCCTGGTTCCCCGAGAAGGGGAACGAGAGACTGCGTCGGTTACGACACTATGGGAACGCCTCTAGGCGAAGCAGGTCTGAACGTGAATGAAATCACTCCAATCCTATTGGCTTGTTGCTAGAACGGTAAGGTGTGACGGAATAACCGGAGGAGTATAAAGCACACCTGTACACACTCATCATTAGCTTAAACTATGAAGCAGGCGCTTCAGGCGGGGAGAGAGGTGCGGCGGGCCGACGCAGTCTCTCGTTCCCCTTCTCGGG
>NW_025744106.1:19603-26012 GCF_021292245.1 Micropterus dolomieu
GAGCACACACTTATATACACACATACATACATCTGGTCACATATGGGAACAAAATTGATTTAATTAAAGCCATTTCTTTGCCTGGCGTGTGAACGTGTAAGAACTTGTACTTTTAAACAACTCTGTAGGTAACATATTCCACTGACGAGCGGCCACACCAGAAAAAGCAGAGTTTCCAAATGCTGTCCTGCGCTTAGGGATCCTGCATTCCCCTCGCACTGTAGATCTAGTAGCTCGAGTTGTTGTTTCAGAGCCCAAAGAGATAAATTGTTTTAGAGGAGGAGCTGCGTTGTTATAAAGGGTCTTATACATCAAACACAGATTGGTATGAATTATCAAATTTTCAAAGCTGAGAAATTGGTATTTTACAAGAATATGACAGTGATGAAATCGTCTGCTTTTCTGATCGTGAATCTTTAGAGAGGTTTTATATAATGACTCAAGTGGCTTGAGGGCAGTTTTAGTAGCCTGTGACCAACTTGTCATACAATATCGAAAATGAGGAACTATCATTGCATTCAGATAGACTCCTGAGGCCTCGATTGTAAGGGAATTTCGAATGTATCTGAATTGTGCCATATTAAATTTTATTGTATTTGATAACTTTTTTATATCTTTTTTAAAGCCTACATTTGGTTCCAATATGACACCTAAATATTTTACCTGTTCTTGATTTGAAATGATTTGTCCTTCAATTAAAATATTAGGGTAGATTTATATTTTAGAACGATTTCTGAAAAACATTGAAACAGTCTTATCTAAATTTAGAGTGAGGCATGAGTTTTTCAGCCACAAAGAAACTTTCTTAATCTCTTTGGTCAGTTTTTGAGCGACTTCTTCCGCAGTTTTACCATGTGCATATAACACCGTATCATCAGCATACATGATGATTTTACTCTTACACACAGTTGGTAGATCATTTATGTAAAGGGTAAAAAGCAGGGGGCCCAGAATGGAACCTTGTGGCACTCCCATGCTACAGGATCTTAATGGTGATTTTTTATTGTCAACCACAACGCATTGTTGTCTGTCATTAAGGTAAGATTGAATCCATGCTATTGTATTTGTGTCAAAAGAAAAAAAATCTGATAGTTTGCTAATGAGAAGCTGATGATTAACTGTATCAAAGGCCTTTCTCAAGTCCAGAAAGACCGCCCCTACCACACCTCCACCATCAAGACTGGATTTAATATCTTCTATCAAGTAGAAGCATGCAGACTCTGTGGAGTATCTTTTCCTGAACCCAAACTGGCAAGGATGTAATGCATCAGTGTGATCGAGATGCTCTACTAGTTATTCTGCCACCACCTTCTCAAAGATCTTAGAGATGGCTGGCAGAATGCTAATAGGTCGATAGTTTGACACACAGAGCTTGTCTCCTGACTTGAAAATCGGCTTGACTACTGCTTTTTTTAACGCCAAAGGAAAATGTTTTTCCTTTATAGATTGATTCACAGCTATTGTTAATACAGGAGTTAGAATAGTTATATGTTCTTTTAAAAGTGATGTATCAAGTCCAAATATATCCTTTGCTTTACTATTTTTTAAATTTGATATTATTTTGGAAATTTTGTCTTCATCTATATTCTGCAACCTACAGTGAGACGCATTACCATCCCCATAATCATCTCCGCAGCAGTTCACTTCAGGAAAAGTCTCCGCGAGATCTAATACAGAATCCAAGAAATAATCATTGTAATGTTTAGCCAGAATAGAGCCCTCATTTTGAACAATTCCATTGATTTTGAGTTTTAAATGCTCCTGATTTATTTTTTTCCTTCCCATTAATTTATCCATGCTTCTCCACAGATTCTTACAATTACCTTTTGCCTCTTTGATTAAATTTAGAAAAAAATTTGCTTTTGCTTTTCGAAGCAGCATGGTAACTTTATTTCTCAGAGATTTATAAATGTAATAATCAGTGGTTAATTTCGTTTTAAGAGAAACCTTGAGTGCTTTATCTCTCTGTTTCATTGTATCCCTCAGGTATTCATTAAACCATGGGAGCCTCTTTTTATTTGATTTTGATTGATGTTTGAGCTGTGTATGTTTATTAATTTTATTCTTTATAGCAGTTATAATATTGTTGCATGTATGTACACAGCTTTCTTTATCAATTTTGGAGGCCCAATCAATTTCATTTAAATCATTTTTAAAATGTTCTTGATTTTTTGAGGAATATGAGGAAATTTGCATTGTTTATTTGATTGTTCTTTGTTTATGTATCTTGATTTATTTAATTTCCTGGCTATTAGTACAAAATTATGATCGGATAGTCCAGTTATTAGGTTATATGTTTTAACTATCCTGTCTGGTTTATTGGTGAATATTAGGTCTATCAAAATTTGAGACATTTTTGTTATTCTAGTAGGTTTTTTAATCAGTTGTGTCATTTGTATTGAGTTTGCAATGTCTTTTAATTGTTTTCTCTTGCCTTTATCAAGCCAATTTATGTTGGTCACCCATGAGCAATATTTCCTTTCGTTCATATGTTTTTAAAATTTTTGTTAAACCAGTATAATGCATTTGGTGGTCTATATACACAAAGTACAATAAATGACATTTGAGGCGATAGTTTAATTGTAACACCAACACACTCTATAGTTTGATCTGGAATGTCTATCTGATGACTGTCAATACTGTCTTTTATGTAAATCAAGACCCCGCCCCCTTTTCCCTTTCCTCTGTCCCGTCTGCATACTTTATATCCCGGAATCATAAATGCCGATACAGGAGTTGTAGCTGTAATCCAAGTCTCAGAAAGACACAGGTAGATTTGATCCCAACAGTAGATGTTCCAACTGTTTTAGACATTACGCTACGTATGTTAATATGTCCTCCGAAGATTCCTTTCGGCTTCGTCAATGGGTTCCATAGGACCGACGCGTGGTTTACTGTCTGAAATAATTTCATCTGTCTTTGTTTTTAAACGGCTATAGTCTGCATTGCGTTTAATTTACCACTTTCATTTGCTGGCTTAAACGCATGTAGTGACAGACGGTTACCTTGTTGCAATGTGTTGATAGACGTGGATGCGCGTGGATGCGCACCGTTAGCAATGTTACCTGATATCATCTGCGCCGTATTAAAAGCATGTAGCGTGTGGGTCAGAGCGGTCTCAGCCACCTGCAGTGGTTGTTGTAGATCCATCGGCCCTGGATTTACTTGAATATCCCCGCATAAAAGTAGAATGATGCAGAGAAAAGTTGTACGATCCCAGTAGACTGTTGTTTGAGCCATACTCCATGCTCTCGACTTGAGTTGCTTATTTGGAGCATTCGCACGCCCATCATCAAGAACTTTGGAGAAGATGACATACTGGCTCTATGAGTCGAGGGGTGCAACAGGCCTAAGTGTACCACTTGCTTGTGAGATTGATCGTTCACTGGCAGCAGTCCAACTCCCACACATTTGCATAGTGATGATCGTCATCAAATAGAACGATATAATAAGCACATTTAACGCCTTAACTTTGATTATGGTCCCATTTATTTTAAAATAGACCATAAAGCAGAGAATGTTTCAGGGCGGGATTATCTATGATTGACAAGTTGTTACCATGGCGACCTGTCAATCAGGCTAGAACCGACTCGTACCCTCAGCACTGTTCAGCCCTGTTAAAATGACAGTTAACGTGAGTTACAGTTGCACCCAGCTAAGCAAGCCAGCTAGCTCCGCACACGGCCGTTAGCTCCGCCGTATCGTGACTTCCGGGCACTTTCTGGTTGCAAAAACTCGATATGGTGGCCCCCTATTGGCCAAACTCGAGGCTTCAAAACGGCAGTCCACAAACCAGCGGGTGACGTCACGATGACTACTGTCACCATTTCTTATGTCAGTCTATGCTTATATACAGTAACAAACATGGAGGCAGACTGTTGTCGTCAGCTGGTTGCACTGGGCTCATCATACTTTAGACTTTAGACCTGCATTCTATTCCGTAGACTCATCCACCGCAGCAAAGCCCTGAGAGCCGCTAAAGATGAACAGTCTTCAGATCAGCCGCTCGTGGTATGAGGCCGTTAGATGCTACATGATGCGCCTAAAGAAGAATTTAAGATGAGTTAACTGGATGGGAAGATCCACAGGAATCAAACCGTTGACATTACCTGAACCCTGACTGTTGTAGTCCAGGGCCCGTATTACAGAAAGTTCCTATCTTAAGTCATAAGTTAAGGTAGGAAGAGTCTGAGATAGGATTTTTCTCAATTTGGTATTACAGAAGCTAATCCTAACTAACTTTAGGAATCCTATCATATCTCAGGTTAAGAAATCCTAAATACTCAATCCAACATCGGTTATCAACTTTTTGTCTGTTACCTAGCAACCTATGCCACTTTTCTCATCTTGCCAAGCTAAATGGCTTTTAATCAAACATACACACAACTATCATTGAACTTCAAGTCAGATGACTTAGAGGTGTTGGTAACCTCAGTTGAGAAATCCAAATTCATGTAACGCTTAAGAGAGAGTGAGCTAAAATAGCGGACACAGTCACTGCCGCATATTATGCATCCAGCGGAGCGCTGATGAAAATCAGTCCATTTACAGTGATATGAAGAGAAAGGTAACGGCTCCCTCACTGCCCCCAGCAGAAACCCGTAGGCTTTGCGGGAAAGTTAATAATGAAGGTAAAAAAAAAACCAATAGGCTAATTAGCAAACACTACCTGGTGGAAAAGTAAAAGTTAGGACAGCTCAACAGTTCTCCTAAAGTTAGAAGATTTTATTCAAGATTTTACAAAGTTAGGATGCTTCTGTAAAACTCTTTTCCTATCCTTAGTTAGGAAAGGAATATTGACTTGGAACTGTTAATCTGTGATGGCCTTTTATCTAAATCAGTTTCTAACCCTTATTACCATGGTTACCAAGCAGTTAGGATAGGATCTTAGGATAGGAGGTTAGGAGGTTTCTGTAATACGGCCCCAGGTCTACACATTTACATCAGCCACACCGTCCACCTGCATGGGAACCAGGCTCTTCAGATGCCGCCGAGCAGAGGAGGTTCTGAGAGCAGCAGCTGCAGCTTCCGGTCCAGCAAATCAAATAAGACCTAGATGTTTCCTAGAGGACGAGGCTGTGTTGTTTCTGCTGTTTTCAACAAATTATTAATCCACTCCTTAGGCTTCACACATACACACTGGGGTTTGACCGATTCTAGTGTGCCGATATTTTTTTAATGACTGCCAACAGCTGATGTTTTACACATACTGAGATTCGTCTACAGGAGTTAGACAGAGCAGCCATAGTCATTATGACGGAAGTCAGGGTCAGCTAGTGTTTGTACCTGATCAGCACGACCACAGAGGATAGTGCAAGAAGGCAACCTGTCCTCACTCCCAAATAGTTTAACATTTATGAACGGAAAAAGTCGGTGTAAGATATTTAACAGAAAAGTCAAGAGTAAAGAGCTGGTTGGCCTGGATGGGTGGACCAGAAACACACCCAGGAGACCGGTGCTCATTACCTGTGTGAAACAAAAAGTCAACATCTTTTTTTAGTTATGTTACATAAGCAGTGTTACTTAGCTTGTGTAAGTTAACTTAACCAAGTACTTTGGTGTCGAAATGTAACCAAATAGTGATGTTTCACTCTGCTGCACAACATGAACCAGAAGTTTTATTTTGAAAGTCTAACCGGTCAAGGGCTCAGGAGCACAGTGAAAAATGTTCAAGTAACACAGAGTTTATTAACAAACAATCTACACATATACTGTGTGTCCTGCTTCTCCTTGTGTGCACCAGTGGAGAACTATGGAGGTGACTATGGGCCTTAAAATATTGTCAAAGCTTTTTAAAACAGTGAAATGGATTCTTTGAAATACTGTCACAGCTTTTAATCACTCATCACAGAAAACTCACATTACAGATTGTGGAGTGTGGGACTTGTAGTTTGTGATCCAGGGACAGATGCACAATACACCAATGGCATCCCCACAACCAATGCCACACTTTATGTGACTAGGATTACTGAACAGTAATTTCAGTAAAACAGAACAAGAGGAACATGTTGCTCTCAGGAGGAGGCAGCTAGAAGCAGAACATGTTAGCACAATGGCATCCTGACTCCAAATCTACATCTGTTCACTGCAGAGGCTGCAGAATGTATTTGTGCATAAATGACTGTGTTAGTATAATATTATAACATTAAATAAAAAGTATAATGTTTATTTAATAGTATACTGTTAGTACAATGTTAATTTTATTCATTATAATTTCATAATAGTATACTATATACCACTAGTACTATTGTGGTGTCCAATATTTGTGCATTTGACTCATAACAGTTCAAAATAGCACTGTAGCAGCAGGACAGAGGGTCAGTGACCTCCTAAGGGGAGAGCAGTGATTGGTGGTTATGTAGGGACTGAACCCTTCTATAGAATTTGACCTCTAACCCCTTGTTTTGTT
>NW_025744107.1:0-20549 GCF_021292245.1 Micropterus dolomieu
TTAGTGTATTACCAACAGTAACCTTGGAAACGGTGGTCCCAGCTCTTTTCAGGTCATTGACCAGCTCCTCCCGTGTAGTTCTGGGCTGATTTTTCACCTTTCTTAGGATCATTGAGACCCCACGAGGTGAGATCTTGCATGGAGCCCCAGTCCGAGGGAGATTGACAGTCAGGTTTAGCTTCTTCCATTTTCTAATGATTGCTCCAACAGTGGACCTTTTTTCACCAAGCTGCTTGGCAATTTCCCCGTAGCCCTTTGCAGCCTTGTAGAGGTGTACAATTTTGTCTCTAGTGTCTTTGGACAGCTCTTTGGTCTTGGCCATGTTAGTACTTGGATTCTTACTGATTGTATGGGGTGGACATGTGTCTTTATGCAGCTAACGACCTCAAACAGGTGCATCTAATTTAGGATAATAAATGGAGTGGAGGTGGACATTTTGAAGGCAGACTAACAGGTCTTTGAGAGTCAGAATTCTAGCTGATAGACAGGTGTTCAAATACTTATTTGCGGCTGTATCATACAAATAAATAGTTAAAAAATCATACATTGTGATTTTTTTGCACCTACGATGACAATTTCAGACCCCTCCATGATTTCTAAGTGGGAGAACTTGCAAAATAGCAGGGTGTTCAAATACTTATTTGCGGCTGTATCATACAAAGAAATAGTTAAAAAATCATACATTGTGATTTTTTTGCACCTACGATGACAATTTCAGACCCCTCCATGATTTCTAAGTGGGAGAACTTGCAAAATAGCAGGGTGTTCAAATACTTATTTTCCTCACTGTATATTATAGCTTCTCGTTTCAGGAATTACCACATGCTGTATGAGTCATGATATGAAGTGCACAGTATTTTTCTTGTTCCTATTTATTACTGGCCAAGAGGAAGTGTTGCTCTGCTCTACTAGGAGTTTTCTTCTCCATCATATTAAATGCTGGTTTGGTGCTCATGAAGTAATGAAAGAATGGTGTTCTCAGTCAGACACTGTTTCCTGTTCTTATAATGATTGACCACTTAACATTTCAGGTGATAGCAGTGTATGCAGTGGATTACAGTTACAAATGGAGGTGCATATCAGTGTTTGGATTTGGGCTTGTGTGTGTGTGTGTGTGTGTGTGTGTGAGAGAGAGAGAGAGAGAGAGAGAGAGAGAGAACTTGTATTGCTGCCATTTTAAGGTCCAAGATGTTTTTGGTAAAGTCATTGTGACTGATCCTCACTTTAGAAAAGTGCAGTGTTTTGTTTAAGTTATGGTAAAGGTTGCATATGAGGATAACCTTAAAGCTAATGGGATTAGGTCAGGTGTTCCTGAGCACAGTGATACAAGAGTATATATGCATGTGTGTGTAATTTGTCCATCTGTTTACCCCCAGCCAAGCAGAGAGCAGCTGATCGAACACTACCTCAACAGTACCCAGCTGGAAGCCGCCTTGGACACGACCTTCATGGGGTGAGCCTAGGCCATTGAACCCTGGTTTCTTTGTCTTGTGACAATAACATTGTTCAACAAAGCCATTTAGTCTGGAAGAAAAGCAATAAGGCATTCAAGGTCACTCACATGTGAAGACAATGCAGGTGGCGTGCAAAGAGGAAAACACATTTCGAAATTGTTTTAAAAATTTTTTATTTTATATCAACCCCCAAGGGACTGTCACCTCAGCGCCTCACTCTTTGGGGGGGGGCGGTCATTGTTTTTCCCCTTTGATCAGGAATTTCACAATAGCCCATTTTACTGACGATGATGCGTGTATTCTGCACTGGCATTGTCTCAAATTAATTTAGACACTAAATCAGCTGTTCTGTTTTCTGTATTCAACATGTTTCACAGATGGAACAAACTCAGACCTGACAGAGTGGTTGTGTAGAAATAAATGTTTAAATGTTTCAGTTTATTATATGTATCAAATGTTTGCTGTCTTTGTGTCCCAGCAAATGCGAGTTCATCTCCCCCTTGGACGATCTGGCCTTCGACATGTACCAGGACCCTGAAGTTGCCCACATAATCCGTCTCCTGGACCAGAAGAAGCAGGACATGGTCCGGCAGGAGAAATACGAGCAGGCCAAGAATCTGAAGCAGGCCATCGCAGACCTGCAAAAGGTACTGGAGGCAGACTGGTTGGCTACAATACATGCAAACTGACATCAAATATTTGCTCACATTCTCACTACAGTGAGAGCATTTTAGAGTCTTAGGGCCCTATCTTGCACTCGGCGCCAAGCGCAGCGCTGTGTCATTGCTAGTTTCTAACCAAAGCAGTAGTCATTTTCAAGCCCAACACCCACGTTTTTCAAATAGCAAATCCACTTGCGCCCATAGGACTGTTAATCTTAAAATGAGGTGTGGTCAGGCAAATTGTTGGCTATCTTGAGGCAACAGAAAGCGATTCCGATGAAAAGATCCCTGGTCTAAAGTCAGTGGTGCAGCATTTGACTGTTTTTTCTTATTTTACGGTCGCATTATTCTGATAGATGAAGATGAAGATGCTCTTAAGAGAGCACTGTGTGCATTTACGCACGAGGCACAGCAGCATAACTTCACTGATTATTAAAATCTCCCGACATGCTGACAGGATTGGTGAGGATGTAATGTAAGTTCTGTGTTCTTCTACACATCCAAAAGGTCTTGTCAAGTTTCTAACTACAGTTTTTTTGTTTTGGGACAAAGGGACAAGCTGCCGCTATGTTGATCCAGTATGTAACAATGACACTTGCATTTTATTAATGTGGTTTGGAGTTTCTGTGCAAACAACTAGTACATGAACACACAGGCATACATACACACAAGTGCACACATGCTAAATATCCCTGGTTACTAGAAGTATTTCTTCCAGCAAAAGGCAGCCAGGTTTTGTCAAGAATTGAAAATACCAGGATCCATATTGCCAGTATTCAACCTTATTCTGGACCATTGGTTGTACATACAAAACATGTGATCATTTCTTTAAATATGATGTTTTTTATGGATTAAACTACCCAACAGTATGTGACATAGTTCCCTCAGCTCCACCTCAACCAGCTACATTAAAATACTTCAATGAATAATCATTATCCAAAATGTTATAACACTGAAGGGGGCCATTCCGCATATGAGCACTTTTGCTTTTGGTACATGAAGTACATTTTGCTGATGATACTACTAACTTTTAATTCTAGTAGAATATTTTTACTAATGTAAAGGATCTGAAAACTTCTTTCCCCGCTGTTCTGCTCTCCTTTTAGTCATTGGTTTTTAACAACTCTTTTTACTTTGACTTTCTTTCCAGTTTCACTATTCCAACAGCACACTTGAGAATGACATATTGGCTGTTATCATTGTCTGTCAGTGGCTAATGTCCTGCATGGAGGAAAATAGCCACCTCACATGTATATGCAGTTTTTACATAGTTTTTATAACAATAAGTGATGCTTTTAAGGCAAATGTAGTTTGCTAAGAAGCAACATATTTATACCCAACATATGATTAGCGCTAGGTTGGAGTCCATAAGCAGGCCATGTACAGTAAAAAACAGCCATGAAAATATGATTATTAATGATACATTTTTCTCTTACAAATCTCAAGTTTGTGAGGCGTGGATCATTTTTAAAGAAATCCACTGTATGTTCACCACTGTTTGTAACAGTGGTTGTTAAACATTGCTCAGATTCCTGCTGGTGACCTCCTTTGTGTACAGTGTTACCATGCTGACCATGAATTCTTAATAAGCTCAACAGCTGCGGTGATGGTCCTCGGGTAGTGTCTCTAGCACTCCAAGCTAGAAGCCTTTCTGTAATCAGATAACACAGACACTAGCACCTTATTAGCATGGCATATTAGCATCACGGACAAAACAGTTGCCAACGTAGTCATGCTGAAAATCCCTTGTTATTGCACCCTCAGGATGTCAGAGGATGGTTGTTGGCATAACATGATATCTGAAAACACAGGAAGACGAAAGGACAGAAAGCAGAGAATTGGCTTGCTTTACTGTACTGTTCTACTTTCATTAGCCCTCTTAACTTAGAGTTTGTCCAAAAGAAAGTAAAGAATCACAAAGCGTTGATGTTCAGGCTGTGTCGCTTGGCACCTGGTTAGCAACTTAATGGAATTTCCTCTCTAAGACATTACATGTGTGTCTTACTGGAAGTGTTGTCAAATTTCCAGCCAGTAAATCTCAATGATTCACCGTGTGGCACACTTTCTGTTTCTGTGGCACCAGGGCCGTACTATTGTGCATGGCAGAACTGCTCGTGACAGTCAATCCCTAAATCCCTAAACCAGCTCCTTAACAACGGAATCGTTGAGATCTGGAAACACAGTGACATCAGCGCAATGAGGTCTATTGTGGCAAATAACACTAGCAATCAGACACTCAGGTTGTAAACAACAATGGCTTAACTTTATGTGGAGGAAAAAATAAAAGTGAGCTCACCTGAAACATTGGTAACAATCTCTCATTGCAGATGAATACTGTGCACAACTACAGAAAGTAGCAGTAAGTCAAAGTTGAAACTAGGAAGTCGGCTTATAAACTGTGATGGTCAGTATAGGCACAAACATGATACCATGAGCAGACTCATACAAAAGTCGTTTACTCGTCTAAACATGCAGTGGGTCACTGTGTCACTGCAGGTGTGTTTTTACTTTTCCTTGTGCTGGGCTCTTCTAGGTAGGGGAGCGTTTGGCTCGATATGATGTGGAGAAGCGATGTGCCATCGAAAAGGAAGACTATGACCTTGCCAAGAAGAAAAAGGAGCTGATGGAGGAGTACAGGAGGAGCGTCTACCAGCAGCTGGAGGTCCACAACCTGCTGGACATGGCAATGGTCAGTCACGAACCACTGGTTTACCAGTGTGGTAACAGCAGGGGGACTGTTAGTGTAATCGACAAGTTACATTTTTCTCCAAGGTGTTAGTGTTAGACAAGATGAGAAATTATGGGACATGTGGGGGGGGGGGGGATGACTTATTCGGCCTAAAGCAAATTCTGGTCTTCCTTTCCACCATGTCACCAGATCACGAGGGCAGCAGATTCATCCCCAGCCCAGGAGTCTCCCTGTCTTCAGCCCTCAGGTCACTGCTCAGTCCCCACCAAGCCCCTTGTGTCCACAGAAACATTCAGGAAGGGGAAAACAACTAATGCTGCTCAGAACCAACAGTCAGACACAGGAACGGTTGCGTCCAAAGTGAGCAGCCAACCTGACATGCCGTGCTCCCCTGCTGCTGTACCCAAGATAGACGTAAGTACCGCTTTCTTAAATGTGTTCACAATCCAATACATCACAACATATTTACCCAGTATGAAACATGTCCTACAGACACTTAAAAACAGGAGAACTTGTCCAATAGTCATTGGAAGACTTTATGGACAGTCAATGATGACAAACCCTGTGTTTTCTGATTAATGATCCATTTGTAGACCGCTGGACCTGTAGCTTTTTCTGCTTTTCAGGAATTCCTGTATTCTTATAAAAATAGCCTAGCTCTCTGCAGCACCTTGGGAACATGTCTCCTGCCTTAAGCCTCTGTAGTGTTGGAACATGGAGCACATAGGGAGATTATGACCAGCGGGAGCTTTTATGCTTTACTCACCACCTACTGAGACCAGCCCAACTGCAGGTTTGGGTTTCACTATTTAATTAAAAGTGTGCAACAGTTGGCTGACTCCAGCGGCTGCCAACCTGGCCTCAAGGCAGGGCTTTGAGCCTTGTATGAGGCAGCAGGGTGCTTGTTGGGCTTGGGGGTTCTATAGAGGGGGTTAAACATTCATGATGTTGAACGATCAACCTATTCGGTAATCAAGTGCTAGTGATAGTGAAAAGAACAAGGGCAGATACATTTTTCAAAGGGATGGAGTTCCTTTTCAGCCTTGAAAGTCTAGTTTAGTTTTCTTTGAGCCTTTGAGCTGAAAGATATTTAGGCAATGTACACTAATGAAACTCTCCCAAATTACCATGAATGTCACTGGAAAATAGTCAATATAAAGAAGTAGTCCTTGTTATTGCAGGGTTTGTGAGCAAGTTGTAATTTACTAAAACATCTTAAATTGTCAGACTTTGGCTATCAACCTTTGTTGTTCATTCCCTATGAGTTCTTCCTGTTGTAAATCGAGAAAACCTTGAGTCCCGTAAAGGTCATGAGCAGGGTTTCCAGGGGAAAGATTATCAGTTCTCTGACCACAACTTGTTTATAACTAAGGCCAACTTTCAGATGAGTGTAATTGTTTTTTATCAGTAATGATACCAAAATGTTTATCAGATTCGGCATTGATCATGCTACAGTAAATATAATGTTCCAAGCTTTAAATGCCAATGTTGTTGTCTTGTGTTGACAGGTTTCTAGTGTGCCTTATGACGAGAGACCACTGCCCACACTTCAAAGGAAAGACCGACCTGTGGAGAGCCCTGCAGAGCATCACTCTCCCCAACCCGATACCCAGAAAACTCCACACAGCCCTGAGATGAGTGGAGAGCCAGAGCCCCTGACAGAGAAAGCCCAGAGAGAGGCTGGTCTGCCAATAGAGGTCTATGGAGAAAGCCTGGTAAGAAAAAAAGGCAGAAAAACGTGACTAGCAAAGCTAACTCAGGGTTTTACTTTCTCCCAGGTTTTTATTTCTCTGTACTCCGAAAAATACTTTTTGGTATCCCTTCATGATATTCTGTACTAGCCAGGTGTTATCTCCTTTTTTGGCTGTCCAAAGTATATTTGTATTGGCGTATATGTCAGCAGATAAGTAACAAGATACCGCAATACAGAAATGCTAAAGATATGTTTGAGGTGACTTAGAAAATGTGGTGTGAAATATGATCTATTTATAGTACATTACGCAGCATATATGCAAATGTATCTGCTAAAATACCCCAATAACTGATATTTGTGATGTCTTCGCTGCCCTGTGGCAAATTTTTTGCCCTGTCTTCTTTCCCAGGTGGCCGGGGCATATTCCAAAACCTGGTCTTACAGAGAGGATGCTCTGCTGGCTGTGTACAAGAAGCTCTTGGAGCTACCACCCACCATCCCCAGGGAGGAGTTGAGAAACCTGATAAGAGCTGCAGTCTTCCTGGTCAAGAAAGCCCTCCTGGATAAAGTGTCCTCTGTGAGTCAAATACTCAACAAACAAAAAAGTTATGTTGGTGAGGATGCTTTGAATGTGCAAGTTGATCAAACAACTGCTTCCAGTAAAGCAGTATAAAGGCGGTATGGATATTTTTACTTTGTCACTGTCAAAGTCTTCTATAAATCACGTTCTCTGGATTCATTTTACAAACAGAACTAAGGTTCATGTTGTGAAATCATAAGCACACATTCATGCATGCATAATCTTAACAATGTTCCCCCTGTACCATATGCAACCCCAGTACTCTCTCACAGAGCAGGCTTACTTAAACAAACAGTTTTGACAAGGATGGCCTTGTAACCCCTCTCTGGAAGTCGTCTACAGCTTGTATGGTAATGAAAAGGGTAGTGCTCCAGAGACACTTCTCTGGAAACTCAGTGGTCTGAGCTGCATGTCGTGTCATTACATCCTGAATCTGAATGTAGCCCAGGGTTTTAGTCATGTTTTTCCAGGTTAAACACAAAATTCCAAAAATGTTTAGAAAGCGCTGTTAATTCAGTTACCCTGTAAAAACACAGGTTAGTTGGCATCTTTGCTTTCTACTGTTTGGTGGATATATCTTTTTGGCGTGTTAGCGAGTACAAAATAAAAACCTTTATAAAACTACAAAGCTGCAATAACCTCCATTCACAACTACTGATTGTCCCTCTCCATCTGCATACTTATACTGCATAACTAACTGAAACTAAACATTGCCAAGTCTAGCCTGTCTGTTAATTGTCTTCACCCTGGTGCTAGCTTTTCTTGGAAAGTTTGGAGCTAAATGTCTACTGGCTCTTCCCTTAGGTTTTCCACGCCTCCTTGAAGCTTCTGCTTCTACTGCTCAGCCAGTTGATCCCAAATTTGGGCCGGGCTGAGGTGACCCACTGCTTGGAGCAGACCTGGCCTAACCTGCTGGCCAGGACTGGAGACTCAGCTGGCCGCCTCCGAGCCACAGCCTCTGCCTTCATACAGGTATTGTAACACATTGGACTGACGTATTTATTTGTCGCAAAAGGCACAAGTTGATTTCCATTAACCCTTTGCTTCCTGTCAGCCTGCCTTCTGCCTCCTTATCAGCTTTGTGTTGACTAAAGAGAAAGAATTTTGCAGTCTGCCTCATTTCCCCCTCCATCTTCCTTTGAGTAGAGCTTTGTGAAGCTTTTGTAGAATAATGTTGGAAAATCAGCACTCTCTTTCTTTTTTATCCATAAAACACATTGTGTTGTAAAGCATACAGCAGATATTTCGTCGAACACAGTCTTAGTGATATGCAATGTAAAATGTACTAAAGAGGCTGCTGATGTCCTCTGTGTTAATCTCATTTGTCTATGGTTATTATATCTCAATTTGAAGTGGTAGTGTCTTCTTCATAGTGAATTTCTACACATATCAACAGGTTAGACTTTGTGTCATCTAGTAACCAATACAAAGGGGTTTTAGTAACCCGCTTATCCCATTAGGCGGGCCTATATAAGACTCTACATGGCGGAACAGTTACCTAGACACCATGACAGCAAACACAAACAGATTCAAACCAATACAACTTTGCAATGATCAAACCAAAAAAAATTCCATTTTAAAAACATGTAAATACTTTTAATAAAGAAAGATTACCTCAAAATAATAACATTACCACAACAGTCATAGACTAATGCTCATAGACTAATCATACTCTTATGAAAAATGATTCACTATAGTCTTACTGCACAGTGCAGGCCATATGCTATAAAGGGCAAAACCGGAACTTCCGTTCAAGAAGTAAAAAAAGAATGTCATTTGATCTTTCATCTTTTAGCTAACCACAATAAACACCACTTCCCCCAAGCCCAAGACTGACTGTTAAATGGCACCAGCTTGACAGGCTATAGCCAGTTTAGTAGCAAGCTAGTATGAATACAAAATGTATGAATCAAGGGTGGATCTGTTATGGTTATGAATTTTGAGCAGCATGAGAAAGTCATTAGACCACAGCTAAATAGTAAAATGATGAATAAATGTCAAATCTATGGAGTGAAATTTAAACTTGGTGCTATGGGAAACTCAATTCTAACGGGAGGGAAACAGACGGGGGAACAGACTTCGAAGTGGAAAGAAGAAGGGGCAGTTGGTTGGACACTGAATAGGTGACACTTTTGACTCAAAGGTCATTGGGACCTGAAAATAGGTTTTTAATTGAATAACTTGGGCGATTCCAGATTCCACACACAAGTTGACTGGGACAACACAATGAGTAAACAGTAACTAGCACGGGGCTTTCCTTCATCTCGGCCGTTCTGCCTTTCACTTCCTGCCTCATTCTGAGTTTTGAGCATCATCAGAATCGCGTGACTGCAAACAGCATATTGGAGTGTGCCTAGCTAATTGTGGTCCTATGAGTGAGCTCATAGAGAGGCTTCACTTCTAAAAATGCTAAGGTGCAGTCTGAACAAGTCTGTGTAGAGTACTTGCACGGTAGGCAAGTACCAATGTCTTGAATCGGATTTGAGCAGCCATAGGTAGCCAGTGCAGGAGTGGTGTAGGGTTGGTTGAAGACCTACTGAGCGTCTTGCATTCTAGATGAGCTGCAGAGGTCAGATTGCACATGCAGGCACACCAGCCAAGAGCGAGGTGCAGTCGTCAAGGCATGAGATGACAAAGGCCCGGACCAGAACCTGCACTACCTCCTGGGTTAGGAATGGATGTATGTGATAATTGAGAGTTCGTGGATGGAAGTGGCCTTGCCAAGAAGGAAGAGCAGCTCACTCTTGCTGATGTTGAGCTTCAGGTGGTGAGCAAATGTCCACTGAGAAAAGTGACAGACATTCGTTCTGCCACCCGGGTTTCAGACCGTGAAAAAGACTTAATTAATAGAGTGTTATTTGAATAGCTTTGGTAGAAGAAGCCACGCAAGTGAATAACAGAGCCAAGGGATTTGGTGTAAAGAGAAAAGAGGAAGGAACGCAGATCAGAACCCTGAGGACCCCAGTATTGAGGCCGTGTTGTTGGATTGATGCAGCTGTTTTATCAAAATGTACTACTTTACCTCTCTAATCATCCAAACCTGTTGATTCTTCCAAGAAAGATGCATCACTAAAATAATGTTGCTTGTAAATTCTGAATCAGAGGTGTACTGTAGCTTGACATACAGACTGAGTTAGGAGGTGTCTGGGGTGCTCTCCCATGTTGGAGCCAAGCGGACTGCCTAGACTTCCTCCTTGCCTCCTGGGTGTGTGTTGAGTAAGAAAGGGAGGATGTCCGTGAGCTTCCGTTTCAATTGCGCAGACTATTACCATGAGTCTCGGTCCTCTGAATTCATTGCCCTGCCCTTCTGGATCTGTTCAGAGCTCCTTTAGGACAATGACTGAATGCCTCTTTGTATGTTGACAACAAATTATATAGGGATTGGTGTGTGTGTGTGTGTGTGCGCGTGTATGTGTCCCCCATATTTTCAACATACATTCCACTCCTCTGATGTGGCTAAAATTGCAACAAAACAAAAAAAACAAACCCTGAGAGGTTTTTCCAAGAGCCTTTTTCCGTCTTGCTTTAATTGTACACTTCTCTGAACTTCTCTGTCATGACATGTCTCTCTAACAGATGCTTGTGTTGAGTGACAAATCACCATGTGTTGTTTCACGCTGTTAGGGGCTTACAGCACACACACGTTACTTAATTTAAAGGTGCATTCCACAATGATATTGTATGATTTTTACATGTTACATTGTCTCTTTCTCATGTCCCTCTTTTAGGAAATTGCTGTTTTGAAGGATGTACGCGGCCTGCAGGTAATCCCTGGTGAGCTGGTGAAGCCGTTCAAATCCAACTTCCCTTCTCGTCTGGCTCGGAGTCGGGCCGAGCTGCTTGAGAAGCTACTACCTGAGCTGGGTACGGAGAACTCTGGCTTCACCCTGGACAATGTCATGAAGGTAAAGTACCTAAAACATGCTAACTGCAACTATCCATTCTTTTTTATTTTTAGTGATGTTGATGTCATTCATTTAAATTATTCTCTGATACAGAACTGGAGAATGGCTGTGGTCTCAATTATCTTTTTAAACCTGTTAGCTCAGGATCACAAGGCTTTAGACTCACTGTACATTTTTAGGAGATTTGATAGCTGTGAAATCTCAAAAATAGATTTAAAAAGCACTAAGTACTAGTAGCAGCAACCCCCAAAAATGCCATTGTAGGTGTCAGCGGTCAAAATCTAACAGGTCATCAAAGATTTCCATACTTTTTTGGCGGGGAGTCAACTCTGCCTCCCCACTGATACTCTTTCTAATCTGGAAATAGCAATCACAACATTTCCTCTTTAACATGATAGCACATGTACTGTATAGAGATCTGCACAGTGTCGAGCCTGTATTATTCGACTTTAAAAGTAGACATCCGTCAAGCAGATTTTCCGTTAGGCTTAGTAACTTTGGTGTGAGTAACTGAAAGGTTTGCAGTCCCTCGCTGGCTTTCTGTGGCCATTGAGTTCACCCAGACAGGCTGTCAGTAAGCTCCAGTCAGCTGAGTCAATGTTGTCACCATTGGCATTCACTTTGCGTCCCCTGCACTCCTCTGGGTTCCAGCAGTGACCTAACATCTACGTGCAAATTATCCAACTGTTGACCAGGCCTGGCAGGACAACAAGCCACCCTGTCCTCCCATCTCTAGTTTACGACCAGTCCTCCACCCATCCCCCTCCACTCAGCCCTCCTTCTGACTTTAAACAGCTTTTATCAGTGAGAGCAAATTGTTAGGTTTTTCTTCGGAGTTCCTCCGCCTTCTGAAGCCAGAGCCGCACAGGTGGCATGGGGTGGCCTGTGTTTGCATGTTTGTGCAAGCTTGCTCAGCGCCTGTACCCTTTGTTTTGGCTGCCTCCCATGTTTACCTGGGAAACATTTCCAGTCTGGATTGAGATGTGACAGGCGGGCTGTGCTTCATTCCACAGCTTGCCTTTTCTCCTGACTGTCACATCGGCACTGTGGACACATATTACCTAGATTCTAAAAATGTTATGCATCCTTGATTTTTGCTGTGAATGTCTAAAACCAGGCTAACAGAGATGGATATGATAGAGATCTGTTACTGTTACATGGCAGCTTATCTTTTAATTAAAAAGTACAGAAGGTTCAGGGTAGGTACTTGGTTGCTGCAGTAAACTTTGTGTTTATTGTGCCGACCCATTACAGATAGCTGTCTTCTTCCTCAGGACACACAAAGCATGACCCAAACTCACAACTCTTATATACTGTATGTTGTGGCTAGGCAGCCTAAATCAGACAGTTTCAATTATGTGTGTGTGTGTGTGTGTGTGTGTGTGTGTGAGTGGAGAAAGAAAACGATTTCATACAGTACATAGAGAGGCTAGATATAGATATACTAGATATACCAGACATGTAAGCATCAGCGTGTGCCAGTGAAGGTGGTGAAGTAGGTGTGATGCTTAAAATAATTCCTCAAACTTAGATTTTACAATCTAATGTTCCTTTCCAAATATGAATGAATCCCACCAATACGTGCAAAAAATGGCATATACCATCACCGTGCCTTCGGTTTGTAGCCGCACTCAAACACAGACAACGAAGTTGCACAACAGACATAGATTATATCTTTTAATTCATTTAATACACTCGAGAAACTTGGTTAATGACTGAATCCCTAAATTCACAGCTAAAACTTTTACTGGCATCTTCCCCTTTTTAGCTTATGTGACCAGCCTGTTTGACAGCTCTACAGAGGTTTTCCTTTTTCCTTCGCTGTTACCTGGGTGACCTGCTCCAAAACGGGAGCCAGAGTGGAAAAAAAGGGGTGATTGAATTTCAGTAATTAAAATGAGAAGTGGGCGGTAGGCAGAGACAACAGAGAATAATGGGAAGCTGTCCCTGAACTTCTTGAGTTAGGGATGGGGGGCCTTTGCAAACATTTTACCTCTGGATGTTAATGCTCTCCAGTGGGATTTCTCCTCTGGAACTGAGATTATGTCCGAAAATGGGCTCTTTTTACGTCACGATGTGCATTTTCCTCCAAGAACTTTCTCTACAATGTTGGTGTTTTGCACTTGAAACTAGACTGCAAATATTGCTTCATAAAACTTTGACATCGTCCTTTATAAAACAAGCGCTGAATATTTTCTGTGGCCTGCCTTGTTTCCCCAGCATACTGTAGGTAAGGCAAGGCAAGTTTTATTGTATGTCACCTACACACAAAGTAATTTAAACTGCCTACATAAGGCAAAGACATGCATTAGAATCAACATCTGTGTTGAGTGTTGAATGTTTTGTCATCAGATTTCATATTTGTTCCGTATAAGCCTGCATGTGAATTTTACAAATAGTCAAATGTTCAGCATTAGTTTCAATTTGAGTCTGACTTTGAATTATATTTATTTTGATTATATGGTTGCATTGATACAATCTGAGAGTCTGATAATCTGACTTTGTCATCCACATGTGCATAGGTAAAAAGACATTGGCTTTCTCCAGGAGATTTGTAGCTGGGGAAATCTGTTTTCCCTAATTCCCTACTCCGATTATGGAAACTTGGTTTCTACTATGCATGACAGTTATGATATGAGGTTACTGCAGAGACCTGCTTACTTAAGTGTGTCAACTGATGGTAATCCGCTCAGGTTTATGATCACTAGTTGCCCATAGGTCTGGTGGTTTCTAAGTGTGTAGAAGAGTTTTTTCCCCTTTTCTGTTGTTTATCATTTTAAATTAAATCATACTTGGAGTACCAAATAAGTGTCATGTCAACAACAAAAAAGTCTTTATTTTTTAAATGAATGTACAAGGTTGATTAATTTGTCACAAAACAACAGGGTGTAGAGTGAAATTGAGTTTGTAAACTCCCTTCTGCTACGTAGCAGACAATATACATATAAAAGCAATTCTAAAAATGGTGAACAGAAATAAACTATAATCAATGGAGCAGTATTGAGGATGAATGTGAGTGTAAGAGTCTGATAGCTTGGGGGAAAAGCTGCTTTGCAGTCTGGTGATGCGGCAGCTGAAACTTCTATATCTCTTCCCAGAATGCAGCAGGGTGAACAGGCTGTGGCTGGGTGGGTACTGTCCTTTAGTATCCTTTGGGCTCTGCGTAGGCACCTCACCTCACCGACATCACTGATGCTCTGGAGATGGGTACCAATGATCTTCTGAGCAGTTTTAATCCCCCGCTGTAGAGCCCTCCGGTCCTGGGCCGTGCACATCCCATGTTAGTGATGTTTCCAGTAAGGATGCTCCTCTGTAAAAGCTGACAAGACGTTGGCGTGGGAATTTGACCTTCTTCAGCTTCCTCTAGAAATACGGTGGTTTCTGAGCTTTCTTCACCAGCCTGGAGATGTGAGACGACCATGTCAGGTTCTCTGTGCTGCTGATTCCCAGGAACCTGAAACTGTTCACCTGCTCCACCTCAGCTCCACTGATGTAGACAGGAGTGTGTGTCTTTATCTCCTTCTTCCTGAAATCAATGATCAGCTCCTTGGTTTTGCAGACATTGAGCAGTAGATTGTTCTCTGAGCACCACTCTGCAAGATTTTGTATGTGAGTAAGTCCAATATCCAGTCCCAGAGTCCTGAGTTTGCCGATCAGGGGGTGATTGTGTAGAATGCTGAGCTGAAATCCGCAAACATAATTCTGATGCTCTGTGGATCTGTTGGTTGTGTCTCTTTTCAATGCTGAAGCTGTCTAATGGTATATGTTGGAACAGTAACATCCAGTCAGTCAAAGTTTTGCTCAATATTCACATGTTACTAGAAACCCAGTTTTTCTCTGTCAGTTCTGTACAGCAGCTTTGGAGCACAGTGCATCAGCGGTTCGAGAGCTGGCAGTGCGCATCATCTTATCCATGTACCAGCAGTATAGAGCTGCTGTTCTCAGCTACCTTCCACACAATGATGCCGCCGCACGGAAGAACTTCCTCTACAAATCCCTCTTCGATGGCTTTGCCAAGATTGACGGAAAGCTGGTGGAGACTCGTGTAAGAAGTGTTTTTTACTTCAATGCAAACGAATCTCTCGTTGATACTTAACATCTTCACTTCAAGAAGAAAAATTTGAATAACTAAAATATCCTATTTCTATATATATAAAAATATAAATTTTCTGACATTTGGATGGGTGTCTGAATTCACTGTGTTAAAATAATTTGCATCAAACTCCCAGGCAGAGGGTGTGTTCACACTGTTCATTTCAACAGATTGTAATCAAC
Organism: Micropterus dolomieu; assembly: GCF_021292245.1. Lineage (NCBI taxonomy): Eukaryota > Metazoa > Chordata > Actinopteri > Centrarchiformes > Centrarchidae > Micropterus > Micropterus dolomieu. Next base: position 15,259 of record NW_025744107.1, read on the forward strand.
AAGGAGCAGCTGGTAGGTGGACGGTGAAACTGTCAGACGTGGCAGATGGGAGCACTCTCTCAAGCTGAAAAGAGTTTAGCTTCTTAGAGGAGACTACATGAGACCGTGTCTTTCTATTTTTTTAAGCTGACAGTAACGAGGAAGAGGAGGCAGTGTTTCATGTTGCATAGACAGTAAACTACCTCTGCCATTTCGTTTAACAGAGCCATTACAGGCAGTCTTGTCTGTTTGTTACTGCATGTGGTTAAACAGAACCATGCATGCATCTATTGACTTTTTTTAATGTTTTGTATTAGTGTTCCCAGTCAGTAAGCCAGCTTGTGTTCCAACTGTTTTACCATAAAGTTTGTGACTCACCCAGTGACCAAGCTTAATTTCTTACAGGCATTATTAGAGACCTAGTCTTCCCATTACGTAATGGCCATGCTGTTGAGGAGTGCTCAACTGCTAAAATGTCTGATCATGTGCTCATCTTGTCACTGCAGTCCAAAGAGTCTGCAGAGCTTTAAGCCGTTCAACTTCAAAAGAAGAAAATGAAAGTTAGCGAGGTGATGTTGAAATTATATTAACAGGAGAAAGACAGGAGAAAAGAAGCAAACAGAGGACAATTTAAAACTGAGAGGCTGATGGTATGTCATTTTTCACCCAGACTGTGAAGAAGGGAGGTGGCCAGCAGGATGGGCAAAAAGAGAAGGAGGAGATCCACTCCCTTCAGGAGCAGCTGGCTGCCTTGAAGGAGATCACAGTAGGTGGAGCAGTCATCAGACTGTAATTACATCACTTCTTGTAATGGTTACTAATTTGTATTTATGACTCCACACAGACTTGGTAGAATTTTTTCTCTCTAGGTGGTCAGAAATTCAGTTCGTCTATCTGAAATTGCTGTTAAGGCTTTCCTTGTGTGATAGAATTTGATTTTGGAACTGTGCTTATGACATCTATTCACACTTCTCTGCTTGCTTGTGAAGGAGAGAGGAAATGAAAGCATCGAAGGACCAATGCCCAAGAAAGAAGCTGCCAAAGTTGAGAAACAGTCACAAAAAGCTGGCAAAGCAAGTACGTACACATGTTTGAATATAAAGAAGACAAAAGCACATCAATTCCTACTTAACATAAAGCTGTTCTTTAATAAAGTAAAACATCCTTATATACTGCACACCTCCAGGGCTGGATTGCTTTGAAGCACAAAACAGCAATATGGGGCTGACGTAGTCTTTTGAGACGTGCAAATACTTGCACTAATGCCTTCAAATGTGATCCGTCCACATGCAAGTGGAAATTTTAAGGTAGTTCAAAGGGCTTCAATTGTGACATGTGACTTGTAAACCCATGGTAGTTACTTTTGTCCTAATTTTTCTTTTGTTTCTTCAGCATGGCACTAAAATGTAAAAAAGCAAAAATCATTGACCATTTTCAAAGAGCATAGGGAGCCTTTCATTGTCTACTTTTGTTGTCAGTTGCCCAGCAACAGTGCAGTCATGAGTTTAACCACTTTATCTCCAAGGATGGTATCTTTCTTAGTATGTCAATAACAGAATCAACTCAACTTGAATGCATTATATCAACATCTCAGGCATGACACTGATGCTGCCAGCCATCTCTACCGTCAACCTATTGAAATAGAGTGCAGGCACACCACCCAGCTATGAAAGCATACATATACAAAGCTCTATTAACAAAATAATGCACCCTACATGTTTGCCCAAAGTCTTTACATCCTGTTTAACATCTGTACAGTCTTTCTATTATAAAGTGCTGAATCCCATTGGGTCGATACTTGAAAGGGTGGCGTCCAATTAGTGCAGTTATGACAAGTAACAGATACTTTCTGATTAATTTCCAGCTGTCACTAAAGTGCCCCAGAACAAGGTTACCAACAGTGTTGACGTCCAACAATCTGTCAACTATCTGGACAAGTAAGTGGCTCATAATTCAATGGAGAGCTTTAAAAAATCACTAGAATAATTGAAAGATGCAAAAAAACCAACATGTAAATGGCAAATTAGCCTAGTCTCAATCTCACAGGTTTAGTGTTTATTGTGCACTTTTCAACTTTGCCATTTTCAAATCTTTTCCCAGCATAAGTATTTATTTAGCTTTCATTTAGTGTAATATTTTTATGTCATTAGTGCCGCAGTACTTGCGAATGCTGTAAAGGCATATGATCTGATCTGCAGCCTGATCTGATCTTTCAGCCTGTGTATATTCTGCGGTAAAACGGACGAGTCATTCACAGAGGATGGATTGGACCTTCACTACTGGAAACACTGTCCTATGCTGAGACGCTGCGATGAATGTAGACAGGTAGACTGTTATATTTTCATTGGTATTTTCAGTTCTCTTGAGAGAAGGACCTCAGCCTAGCACCACCTCAGACTTTGTGCACAGCTCTGTTCACAGCATTCTGTTCACAGGTAGTCGAGATAGCCAGCCTCACAGAGCACCTACTGGGTGAATGCGAAAGCAGGTCCAAGTTTAGCCAGTGCCCACGCTGCTCAGAGGCCATGGCCACGGAAGATCTGGCTCGCCATGTCCAAGGTCCTGCCTGCAACCGTGAGTTCTTAGTCCCACTCTGTCATACCATTGGACATTTTCTGAAAATGCTTTATATGTGATGAAAACCATCTGATTTTTTCTTTGTCATTTTGATTTGTTTGGTTTAGTTTATACAGGTGTATTTTATTTGACATGCAACAAAGTTACCATGCCGGAATTGTAAACATTACATATTTTTGTTGCTCCAGTTTGTTGGATTATGAAATGAAACAAAGACTGTAAGTGCGACATAGCTGTAATATTATAGTGTTTACACCCTTGTCATCCTTATACGTAGTTCCCCAATTTTAAGGGATGTAATTCATTTGGACAAGTCAACATCATCTAACAAAAAGCCATCATATTGAATATTTGTTTGTAGATATTTGGCCAGACATGACAGGGTGAAGCTGAAACTTGGTATCTGCTCCAGTGATGCTCTGTAAAGCCTGTACTGTAGCCAGCTGTACATCTGCCTACAATATAATCTACAATAAGAGAAACACATGCTCAGTTTGACTGAGGCCAGGCCATTCAAGGAGATTCTGTTGTTGGGCTTAAAAAACGATTTATTAGTTACTTTGTCTGTATGTTAGACTGTTAAGAGTTAAGATCCTTGTCCAGCTGTGTTGTCCTAAAATTGGGGGATTAAGTAAGGCCAGTACACACAGAAGTATAGAAGTTTAGTGAAGTGATGATTCGTGGGGTTAGTTAGCGAGCTAACAGGTAAAAAATTAGCTGACTTGCTAACAGGAAGTTGGCTCAGTTGCTAAGCTGACAAAGGTTAACACCATTTAAAAAAGAAACGTATCAGACATTGACAGCTGAAATATGGCAGTTATAAATGCTTGTGTGACCAGGCCTTTACCAGTTCACTGTTACTGTACCTCCTAACTTGAAGAAAGAGGCTTACTGTATCACGGCTTACACTACGTGTCTACCACCAGTCACATGCCTACCCTTGCTGATTATGAGTTAACTTAAAGTAATTATGAGTTAGGATAGACTGTGTTTATCCCGATGTTCACATGCCTCAAAAGTGTATTGTATTTCAAACTGTTCTCCTTCAGTGGTGTAATTTGCTAATTTTCTCTGGAGTTTTTGGGGGCTTTTTCTGTAATTGTATAACAGGTGGCTTGCGTTTCCGTTTCAGCCCCCGTCTCGGGTAAAGACTCCAACCACTGTCCTTTGTGTCACAACAACTTCATGCCTGGAGAGGAGGTGAGAGTCCGTGCATGCAAATTACAAGAGAGAGAGAGAGCCAACAGTAAAGTTGTCACTCCCATCTCTGTGACTATGTGTTCTTGTAAAGCAATGGCTAGAAAGCAAATCATGAGCTGATGTACAGCATTGCACAACTTTTGCGATGTGCTATATTGCCAATTGTTTCTTTGCAAAATAAAAAATAGAAAAACCTAGGTCACTTGGACAGAGCTGCTTCCTAAACAATCACAAATTGAAACTTATGAGAAGAAGAAAAAAATAAGCTAAATGTGGTAAATCTAGCTTCATTTGAGATTTTCAAAGAACTTGAGCTTTTCTATGTTCCCTCTTTTAATTAAACACAGAAACTCTAAAAGCATCTAAATTAGGCTTGAGGAGCAAACAGGTGTTCAAGTAAAACACCGCTGTTGTTGTTTAAAGACTTCAAAGCAGGGGGAGCCTTTGTCCTTAATAGGCTGTTTCAATTTTCATAAGATACAGTACCATCACATTCTTCACATTCCTATTACGCTAGTTTAAGATGTAGTGAAGACAGAAATGAGCTGTTTATAGATAAAACTTTGATATATATATTTGATAGCGTGCATTCCCTAAATCTATTTTTGTAGTCAGGGTGGTTTAGGATAATGCTGTTATTTATAAACATGGGACTGAAGTTAATAATTCAGGTTATCTTTAATTCCAGCAGTAGTGGAGTTCTTGTTGAGGTGGCTTGGTGCTGTGAGCACCATTGTGTGGGCAATGGTTCATCTGTAACTAGAAAGATTTACAGTTTTACTGGTAGTAGTAAATATTAGCTAGAACAGTTAGAAGTTATCAATGAGGATATGTCATGAAAGTGGGTTATGCAAAAATATTAGCATACATTAAATATAATCTCAACTATGGATATTATATAAAATAATCACAGGGTAGTAAACTGTCAACTTTTTGTGTGATAGAGAACTTTTCAAAAGACATGCAGTGTAAAAGATTCTCCGCCCCACTAAAAGATGTAGGAACAGTGTCTCCTTCCATTTGTCTTCTGTTACGTTTCTGTCATTGTGGAGTGTAATGAATCATGCAACTCGTCTTTCAAGAAGGCACAATGGTATGCGGAAGGTGCACAAACACCCACTTCCGACTCTGGGAAGCCGGACTGACAATTACAACACTGTACAAGACAAGAGTACCTCCATTTGGATTGCTGCTTGATAGGTTGATAGAGGTAGTTTATAACTTGATGCCTCGTCATCGTTGTGTGCTGGCAGAATTGGATACTGTTGTTCCTGGTTTCTGATTGGCTGATCCAGAAGGAAGGTGTAAACTACCTGATAAACAAGAAGACTAGGTCAAAACCTAGTATGTGACCGTGTGTGGTCAGTGTGCTCAGTGTGCCTATTCATTTTGAAAGAGTCAGCCATCTCTTTGCCTAAAAATTCTGAGTCTCATTCCCCCTCTAATCGAAGTCCAAGCCTCCCAGTTTGTCAGGTTTTGGTACTCCTTCAGGCCTTCATCCCCCCAGCCCAGGCTTGGACCTGTTTGATCCCTTT
>NW_025744108.1:0-20149 GCF_021292245.1 Micropterus dolomieu
TCTCACCCCAACCGGTCGAGGCAGATGGCCGCCCACCCTGAGCCATGGTTCTGCTCGAGGTTTCTGCCTCTTAAAAGGAAGTTTTTCCTTGCCTCTGTCGCCTAGTGCTTGCTCTTGGTGGGAACTGTTGGGCTTCTGTAAATATCATCACAGAGTACGGTCTAGACCTGCTCTTTTATGAAAAGCGCTGTGAGATAACTGTTGTTGTGATTTGGCGCTATATAAATAAAATTGAATTGAAAATTGTGGAGGATTATAAATACCTGGGAGTGCACTTGGACAATAAACTGGACTGGGCCAAGAACACTCAAGCCCTCTACAGGAAGGGCCAAAGCCATCTCTATTTTCTGAGGAGGCTGAGGTCCTTCAACATCTGCAGGACGATGCTGAGGATGTTTTATGAGTCTGTGGTGGCCAGTGCTATCCTGTTTGCTGTGCGCATCCTGGGACAGCAGGCTGACGGTAGTGGACACTAACAGACTCCACAAACTGATCCACAAGGACAGTGACGTTGTGGGGGTGGAGCTGGACTCTCTGTTGGTAGTGTCAGAGAGGAGGATGCTGTCTAAGCTACATGTCATCTTGGACAATGTCTTCCACCCACTCCATGATGTAGTGAACAACGGTGTGGATTTGTGCATTTTACATTGAATAAATTTGGAGCTACCCTAAATTCCTTTCTCCTCCCCAGAGAAGAAGGGGAGGGGTCAAAGTTGCTTTCTCTAAGTGCTATCCCGACCATAAAACTGGCACCTTTTTGATTCCGAAGCTGATAACGCGGGGCCTGACTGTTAAACTGACAAAGGGACACGAGCCAGCCATTGGCATCTCCCTGAACAGCCTATCAAAACTGGCCCCCCCACACACATGTTTCCGTGGCAACTGACCTTATTCTTTGTTTTATTACCACATCAAAGGGAGACTCCTTGTCTCACCTAAGTGTGACATGGTCCAGACACTGAACTTTCAATGTAAAACGGACTGCGGTCTCCAAAGATTCAAAGCATTTAATTAAATCTTTAGTTACCTGATTACGTTTGCCTCTATTTGAGTAGTTATGTTAACTGTTATTGCTATCTGTTGTTGATATTAGTGCTGAAAAGAAGTTACTTGTGCAGCGTTTTTATTTTCAGCAAGACACTCCTTCATCTAATGTAATCCAAGCTTTCCTCATGTAACCTGAGCTCCCCCAAGTGGGCGAAATAAGTATTACATGCCCTCGTCGGAAATGCCGTTAAATGTATAAATATCCTGACCAATAATGTGACAGTTGTTTCCTGTTACCAAATGCCTAGAACAGTACAACCGTTCAACCATTGAGGTTCGATTGTGGAAAATGTTTGATTATAATACGTGCAAATAGATTTCTTTTCTTTAAACATTAAGTTTAGAAAGGCAGTCCCTTGGGAAACCTGAGACGCCCCCTGGGGAACCACGCCCCAGGCAACAAAAGAGCAACACGCGACCTCGCTTCGCTTCTCTTCTCTTCGCTGTTGGCTCTTCCACTCTGCTCGGCCCTCTGGACGCTTCGGCACGTGTGGCGTGCCTCGCCAGGCAACGCCCAGACTCGGCCAGCGAAACAAACAGGCCTTTGTTCGCCTGAAGCTACACACCTGAAGTGCCGCGACATCGATCTGCCTCCAGTTTGTTTTATTTTCTTTATTTCTTTTGTTTAAAGTTATAAGTCCGTTAAGTTACACTGGACTAATTCAGGAACGACCAAGTTCCATTTTAAGCCTTTTTCGTCGAGCCAACTTCACCGAGGTCAGACCAAGCCACGTGGTCTCGCCAGCTACAACGAAGGAAACCTGCAAACAGCCGAATTGCCAGACGGAGGAGGCGTTTTCAATCAGACACGGAGAACCCCGGAGAATCCCTAGCAAAAAGCCAGGATCGGCAGCTAGCGTGGGACCCGTGCAACAGGCCGAAAGAAGGCTGTCGACAAGCAGTAAGACTTAACACACGTTCTGTGATCAGATGTCCATTTTAACTCCTAAAATCATAGCATTAGTTTACTTTCAGTAGCTCTTCTATGCCGTACGAGTCAAATGCTTCCCACAATTGAACCTCCAGGCTCATTGTTCAGCAAATGTTTATGTTCCCTGTATCCAACCATCTTTTTATCACCTTAGTTAGAGAATAAATTCACTGTCATATAATCAAGAGCTGTGTGTGTTGCCTATTTATAGTTCCTGCCAAGAGAATTGACCCTTTAGATATGAGACTGACTGACTGCTTTAAGATAATTGAGCGATTATTAACTAACTGATCACTAGTAATAATTGTATAATTATTCAAAACTACCTAGAGGTCCGGAGACTCTAGGATTATAACAACTCCGGTGGTGCCCTTAACGAGGAAATTTTGATTTTATGAATAAAAATTCATAATTGGGTATCAATTCTTATAAATTTATTAAAATGCATAACTAATAAATTTAGGTCTACTACAATGACGTGCTGCTCAAACACAGGAGCACTTTCAGTGCAAGACTTATTCCTCCAAAATGCACCACAGAGCGCCACAGGAAATCATTCCTGCCTGTGGCCATCAAACTTTATAACTCCTCCCTCTAAGTGTCTGACACACGGACACTTAGTTAGTTTTAAACTGGACATAATAATGTGCAATGCTCTGCTGCTACTATTTATTCCTTATTACTGTTCACCATTAACAATTCCTTAATTATGTAAATACTGTATCATAACAATTTCTTTAGCTATGTAAATATTGTACAGATCCACACTCCTTATATTATTTTATTTTATATTTTTACTCTGATATTTATATACTTCTCTATATACCACTATCTTTATTATATTCCTTTGCCCTTGTGCAATGTGTGCAACTGTAACACAGAATTTCCCTTCGGGGATCAATAGAGTATTTCTGATTCTGATTCTGAAGACTGACAGTGTTAATTCTCTGTTTGTAAGAGGTGTAAACATTTAAACCCTTTGCTGTTGTAGAGGGACAAGGCTTCATCAGTTCTGCTAAGGGGCGCCTTCCCATCTGTGCTAAATATGGAGGCAGCGTCGAGGTCGAAGATGTCCTGCCGAGTGCATGTACAGTTTCTCACCATGTTAAAAAAAGAGTATGAGAAAGTAAAGATATGTGTTATGGAAGTGCTACAGTAAACAAAACATGAACAATCATCTGCTATTGAATAAATTGCAGTGACTGCTGTTTTCGTTCATCAGACTATTTTGACAACTACTATTTCACCTTTTTTTTTAACTCAAACATTTAACATTTTAAAAATCTCAGTCAACATATTGAAAAATGTATTAATTTGCCCACCCTTGCTTAGTGTGCACTGTCTCTTCCTTGAATTTCAGATTACAAAAGGCACAAGACAGATCACTAAACCAAGCAGTGGAGATAAAGTGGAGGTGGAACAGCAGAATTACATATTCTGCTGCCTATAAGATCTATAAGAAATGCTCTGTGCATGAGGTCCTGCTTCACCAAAACAAGCTTTGTTGAGACAACATAGATCCAGACCTTCCTGAAGTCATCATCCACCTCCTGGAGTAGTTCGATGAGGCTATCAGGCATCTCTCCACTGATCAAACACCTACACTCCACCTACATCTCCCAACCAAGGCAACCCTGTTGAGGGGTTTGCTACTTCAGGATGGAGACAGTGTGACTGTGAAAGAGGTAATATGATAACGTAATTTTAATTTAATGTTGTTAAATGTTGTAGTGTTGTTGGTCATTCAAGTAGCTAACAGCAGTTGGGCCCCATCCAATATAAATGCTGCATATATCATATACTCCAGGTGGTGAAGTTGAATTTCAACTGAGGTGTTTCTAAAGGAAAATGCTCAATGCTGAGGATTATGAGGAGGTTATCAACACTCTGACAGGAATTACAGAAGGAGCAGGGGCAGAAGAGAGACCCCCTGTCGAACAGAGTTATTCATAGCACTAGCACTGAGTACAGACAGAACACTCGCAACAAGATTCTAATATAATTACAACATGTTCTCCCTCGCTTATGGAGAGGCACACAGTTTACAGACACTACCTTCCTACAAGTTATTTCTACATGTTGTCCATTAGTTCCATCAACATAAGGGGCGGAAGAAAAAATCGATTCTTATATGCATCGCGATGCACGTAATGTAATGTTGACGAAACGCAAAAGGCGGAACTCGCGGAAGTGCAGCACCCGGACCGTCTGTGGCGCGCAGATAACAAAGACCATTGTGTCCCCCTGTATTCAGAACACCACCACTGCGGTATGAATAACTAAACTACTGACGCCCCTAATTAAGGCTTGGACCCCCCCCCCCCCTCAAAGAGCGGCAAAAAGTTCAGACTGGCGAACTGAATGGATTTTACTGTAGGTTTGAGAACCCCACAGTCACACCTCTCCCCCACTCCAACTCACACTTCAAACAATCACCTTCCCCCACCCCCATACTGTCACCCACCCTCACGACCCCTCACCTTCACTCATGATCTGTGAAGAGGATGTGAGCCAGGTCTTCCAAAGGCAGGAGATCAGGAAGGCTTCTTGCCCAGACGGTGTGTCTCCATCCTGCCTGAATATCTGTGCAGACCTGCTAGCCCCCAGCTGTGTGAAGTTCCCTCCTGCTTTAAAAGCTCCTCAATCATCCCGGTCCCCAAAAGACCCTCCATCTCTGGATTAAATGACTACAGGCCTGTCGCCCTGACATCTGTAGTCATGAAGTCCTTTGAAAGACTGCTGTTGGCCCACCTGAAGGACATTACAGGCCCCCTGCTGGACCCCCTGCAGTTTGCCTACAGGGCTAACAGGTCAGTGGATGATGCTGTCAACTTGGGTCTGCATCACATCCTGCAACACCTCGACTCTCCAGGGACATATGCTAAGATCCTGTTCGTGGACTTCAGCTCGTCGTTCAACACCATCATCCCGGACATCCTCAACGCCAAACTCACCCAGCTCACTGTGCCAGCCTCCACCTGTCAGTGTCAGTCACAAACTTCCTGACTGTCTGCCCCCCATCACCATACTCCTTCAGGTTTCTGGGATCCACTATATCCCAGGACCTTAAGCGGGAGCCCAACACTGACACCATCATCAAGAAGGCCAAGCAGAGGATGTACTGCCTAAGCAGCTGCTGATCCATTTTTACACAGCTGTCATCCAGTCTGTCCTCTGCCTGTCCATCACTGCCTGGTTTTGATCTGCCACCAAAAAGGACAGGGACAGACTACAACGGACAGTCATGACTGCAGAAAAGATCATCTGTGCCAACCTACGGTTATGGTTTCACTGGAGGATTCAGAGGCACAAGTTAGATGTCACACATGATCTGATTTATTAGTAACAGCGCAGGAAAGGGAATAAATGGTTTGGGATTAAGCGGGGGTTTCCAGACAGAGCAAGGCTGGGTAATGGCGTTCTTCAGTTCTGGTCAGGCTTCCAGACAGAGCGGGGCTTGGTAATGGCGTCCTACAGTTCTGCTCAGAGCAGAGTGGCTTGGCAGGTTGACAGGCAGAGTACAGGTAGACAGGCGGGCAGCATCTTGGGGCTCGGGTGGATACCGAGGTTGACAAAAACAGGACGTTAGGCAGGGTTCACAAACAACACTCAAAAATGCAGAGATGCAAGGAATTTGGCCGGAGCAATTGTACCACGGGAGGTAAACTGACAAACTGGCAAAGAGTGGGAGCGGAACCGGAGTATTTGACTGCACGGGTTGATTATTGGATGAGCCGCAGGTGTGAGACGCTGCAGGTGGAGAGGAGCCAAGATCGGACACGCCCATGAACACACACACAGAGCACATGACAAACAAGACAGACAGAGGGTGTCGATCCTTGCTTTAACCAGAAATTGTTCCGCTCCGCCATCTTGCAGGCCGTCCCAAAGCTCTTATTTGCGCTCCGAGGATCGAGGATTGAGGATCGAGGAGCGATCTCTGAGGAGCTATGAGCGAGGATACACCAGTGCATCCGTCGCAGAAGTCTTTTACTGACCGACACGCCCCCTTATTGGGTAGCCGTTATATTGATTGGACGCTGCACCTGATCGGACTGATCTGATACATCAGGACGGATAACATTAAACTAAACTATAAAGTGTATGGCTGCAAAGTCTTATATTTGAGTTGTTTTATGATTCACTGTCTTGTTAAAATCTGTGTTCATTGTAGGTCTGAACAGCAAAAGGCCGCCACACAACTTTATTTATTTATTAGAAAGATCTTTTTTTTAATTTCTCCCATCAACTTTTATTATGGAGACAATTAAAGTCAGAGAGAGTCGGAGAGTCTGTCTGCAATCATTTCAATTTCCCTTAAAGAGGGGGTATTATGCTAATTTTTTCATATCAAAATCTTAATTAGGGGTTGTACCAGAACAGGTTTACATGGCTGGTTGTTGGAGACCCAGCTTAAAAAAGTTATTAGCAAGCATGTAAGGAGCCTAGCTAATAAGGAGAGCTACATTTTTGAGGCTAGCACGCTGTATATAGGTGGTAGTCAATATCGACTGCAAAGTCATCTCATTGCACTTTTTATATAGAACAGGTCTAGACCGTACTCTGTTTAATATTATTTACAGAGACCCAAAAATTCCCAATTACCCAACAATGTATACTGTGCTCTTTTGAACATTACATTGCATTCACAGTCAACATGAGCAAGAAGAAAGGAGATATTTGCTAAAAAAAAAAAAAAAAGAGTAGACTATGTTGAAACTTTAAACTTAAAATGATCAGAATTAGGAATTAGAGATGATAATGCAGACTGTATTTTATGATAGTCTTTGGTTCTAGTTCATCATTGTGAGGGTCTGTTTTGAGCGGTCATGATAGTCTGCTGTTGGGTGACTTTCTGCCAGTTTTGCTCTAGAATACTTGGTGACCTCTGTTTTGTGGTATGGGGTATCATGAACTGGTGTAATGAATTTGATTTATCATCACCTCAAGACTGGGCAGCATGGTGGTGCAATGGTTAGCACTGTCACCTCACAGCAAGAAGGTTGTGGGTTCAAACCCCGGTTGTCCCAGCTTTTCTGTGTGGAGTTTGCATGTTGTTCGTGTGGGTTCTCGCCAGGTGCTCCAGCTTCCTCCCGCCATCCAAAGACATGCATTAAAATTGTCCTTAGGTGTGAGTGGTTGTTTGTCTATGGGTGGCCCTGCGATGGACTGGCAACCTGTCCAGGGTGTACCCCACCTTTTGCCCGAAATCAGCTGGGATAGGCTCCAGACCCCACGACCCTGTACGCAGGATAAGCGGTTGACAATGGATGGATGGATCATCTCCAGACTGCAGACATTAGTTAAATAAGCAAGGATATTGTAAGCGTAAGATTTTAGTTCACTAAAGCACCCGCCTGCGCTGTACTGGGTTTCCTTTTGTTGACCCCCCCAGTTGTCACTGTATAATTCGTACCCTGAGTGGCAGAACATGACGGTAATTGGTGACAAAGTAATTTTAATTAGCTGTATGTCATGACTAACTTAACTACTTGTCCAGGGTTGAGACTAAAGTGTGTACAGCTATCCTGTACACTGGTTGGTGTACAACTGGTTGTTAAAGAAATGAAGGTGGTGACCATGGAGCTGAGGTTAGTGAAGTAAATTAGGGATACAAACTAGTCCTTTTAAGCTAATTAGGAGATGTTTCTTTTGGATTTTATTGTGCAAATTAAAAGCTTAGTAATTATCCGGAGATCCTCTATAGAAAAAAATGATGCATCAAGATGCATCGGTAATAGTATTATAATCGCATTGAAGCCCTCTGAATCGTAATCAAATGGTGAGGTGGTGAGAGATTCCCACTTCTAATTAATATGATCAAATAGGTATTGTTCTATTACAATCAAGGTTTACTCTCCTTAATCAGGAATGCATGGTTACGGTTAGTGTTAGAAGTAAGGTACATGCCTTTCTTCATTCCTGTCCCACACTGGAGTGAGAACTGTGACTCTTACAAAGACTTTGAAAGATACCCGGGTCTTTAATGTTTGTTATTTTCTAATTGAGTCTGTGAATAGATCTACAGATTACTGTTCAATACATTCAGTTAAAGTCTACAGCAGTGTCCTTTGTTTTTTATTTTACAATGGTCAACCAACCTGCTGGCTTCCACCGTAAGGTGTAATTCTTACAGTTACCTTTATTATTAATTTCTCACACTGTAATTAGTGTTAACACATACTGGTTACACAACACTTTCTGGTTTGCATCTGTTCTGAGAAGATAACTGCTGCAAAGGTGTGATAAAATAATATGCAACTGAAAGCCAGTTATTACCTAATTAAAAAGATAACAACAAATATCAGCTGTATCAAGTTCTAACTATCCCCCTGACCCCTAACTGTTGCTTCATGCTGATTTTAATCCTCTCCTTCACTGATGAAGACAATCTGGGTTTTTTTGTTTATTGTGCTTGAGCTCATTGAGTGTAAAGGGCACCTTGTCTTTTTCATGCCTGAGTGCTCCTGTAAACTCCTGAGAACCGCGTGATATTGTTTCTCACTCCAGATTTCCAGGCAGAAGTTCTGAATCTTCCAAGAACCGCCAACCTGCTGAAACCACTCAATCAGAGCTCAATTTCCAGAAATAAATACTCCCTGACACTTTGTTCAGAGCCGGCAGTCTGTACCTTGTGGCTTCAGATGTGTCCCTTGTGATGATGTAACCTGCCCCATATCACCTTAATACTGCAGATAATGGGGGCAGGTGGGAGCTTGTTGTCATTACTGATCACTGCATTTTCCATGGAAATAGATGGAAGCACAAACTAAGATGGAACAGCATCCATCTTAGCTGTACCTCTCTGTGATGAACCATGAAGACAAATGGAGGGATGGGCTGGGGGCTACAAATTCTCCAAACAGCACCTCTGAATATTGTCTAAATGGGTCTGAAATACACACAGAGGAAGAGAAGCCATCAAATGTGCCTTGTTAGAAAGCAAGGCTAGAATGTGAGGCTAAAGCAAAGTCCTTTGAAAGTCAGAGAAGAGCCTCTCTGTCTGATGTTGCTCTCTATTGTTCAAGGACATGGGGGGTTTACTGCTCCACAATAATTGATTGGACATATTTCTGTAAGCTTTCTGCGGGGACGACATTAACACAGGATGACTACCATGTCTAATTATTGTCTCAGCAGCCCATTGTTAGCAAGCTAATGAGTCTGTATGAACACAAGCTCAATTATTCAGTATACACAATAATAAATGGGGGTTGGGTGGGAGTTTGGGTCAGGGTAACAGTTGGCAAGGAAAGACAACCTCCAGCTAGTCTTAATGAGTTTGCTCTAATCAGTAATGATAACATTTCAGCAGAAATGAGGCCCTAAATTATCAATAGAAATGGGGCCCTACATGCAACGCTTTCTCACAGATAATTGGAAAGGTCACATAACCAGCCTGGAAAAACATTACAGGGAATCTGCTCAACTTTTTATGCAATAATGAGGCACTTGTGGATCAACACACAATGCTAAAAAACATAAACGCACATACACACAAAGCCATACCAAAATTCTGCCCTGGCAGTGACCTTGCCTGTAGTGTTATCTCAGACTTCGAGCAGTATTTGCCATTTATGTGGATTTGTTACATAATCAAAACAGTTCAGATGATAAAAAATGCAAGAGGCAATTAGAAAAAAAAAGACATTTGGTACACGTTCAAAACCAACAAAGGCAACAAGAATAGCACAGCCTGTACTTCTTCATTCCTTCCTGCCGTATGAAACAATCTGTCTTCAGAAAGAAAATCACATCATCATCAAGATTTTTGGCTACAGTCATCACAAGAAAGCACACAATTTCAAAAGACCTTGATACTCTAAGAATGATACGTTTCCCAACCTGTTGCAACACAATGAAAGCACTCCACCGTTATGGTATAAAAGCCTGTCTGAATCGACCTTCTATTTTAACTTTCACCTAACATGACAGCGTTGTCACCACGCCCTTGTCTTTGAATAAATGACTCCCCAGTGGACACACTTCAAGGATTTTCCCGTCTTGGCAGTCCAGTCCACCATTGTCCGCCAACTCAAAACATCTGGGTTCTAAAAAAACACTTTTTATATTAAGGTACTCTTGTTAGGACCGCAAGCTCTATTCAGGCATGATTATTTAGAGTCACAGCCAAAGCCAACTGATACTAATAAATCAAAAGTAAGATTTGCCCAGAATTGGACAATGTAGTAGTTTTGTTCCTCTGTGATCTCTGCAGTTCAAATTGCTTTGATAGCAGAAAAATAAAAAATAAATAAATTGATAGCGGCTGGTGCTGAAATAGATCATAAAATAGAATGACAGCTACAGGTACTCTTCCTCTTAAGTGATTGTGCCTCCAAAATAAAAGCACGAGAATGTTTTTTAACAGCAATGCTTTATGTTGAGTTTATTGAGAGCTTTTATTTTGAAAAGTTCTGATGGACATTCAAAAGTCTCTGGCCTGCTTGACACACCTCTGAGAAAGCCACCAGTAAACGTATGATTGGATTCCCCTGAATTTCCTCAGGGAACTGAAAATAAGTGTCCATAGGTTTATGAATGCGTATCAAACGCCGGGACGCGCACACACACTGCAGTACATGCTTTATTGTGAACATGAGCAAAATTGTATAATCAATTTGTTTAACAAGGGAGAAAAAAAACAATGCGCAATTATTTAGAATCGATCGTACAACCCTCCCATCGGGAGTACTGTATACTACTGAGCTAAACATGGTCATTTGTATCCAAAGATTTGAAAAAATTTGACCATGTTCTGGCCCGCCATATAATGGCTTGAAAAAAAATTGGCCTGATGCCAGACTAATTTGCCGACCCCTGCTGTGGTGCTGAAGTTAACGTGTGTGCATCTGTGGGGAGGTTTCTGCCTGATCACAAGTATTTTACTTAATTTCAATTTCCAGTTAGTCATCCTAAATTACAGTCCCAAATTGTGTGTCAGTCAGACAGACTGAAGGGGATCAAGTTGATATGACATCTTTGAGATGGCATCAAAGGTATGGTCTTCTTTTGTTTGTTGACAGTCCGCATCCTCACCCAATCGCCACTCTCTCTTTGCTTCCTATCAGACTAGTCCTGCAAAACAAGCTTAGCATCCAACAGGAGGTAGAGGGGAGCTAACTATATCTCACAAGGTGTAAAGCTAAATTTAAATGCATGTCTGACTGGAGGGGTGATGCTTCCTGGCTGCATCCTGCACGCAATGTCCCTGTGGCTCAGCTCTCATGTATAGCCTATGATGTGGCAATGAAAGGAAAACCCATTCACCCCTCAAGCAGACGGGAATACAGTGCCTTATGCCTATGCTTTCCCTTTTTTTAGGCATCCCTGTGACCTATAGTGGTCTAAGATGCATACTATGTAATTACAACAACTGGTTTAAAACTAAGTTTAGAACATTTTGCATGTAAACACTGTCATTACCTGTCAATTGTTTTATAGGGGGTGGGGGTGGGGTTCTGAAATCAGGTAAGGAACAATGGCCAATGCTCTGCCAGTCAAAGTGTTACTCAGCATGCAATTATCTCCAGCTTAAAAGAAATGGTTAGGGAAAACAACCCAACTGAAATATAACCAGGTGCACCTAGCTAAAACTAACACAGTCTAATACAATACCAGCATGAAGTTTATAATCAGTTTTTGTTTAAAGTGTTTTAGAGAGACAGAACACTGAGTAGCATTTAGTGTACTTGTAGATTCCAGTATTTTCCAAACCAGACAATTATGGACAGAAAAATCATATATAACTAAACTACATATGTAATTAAATGTTTCCTCAATTTTCACTGTGTAGTAAAACTCCAACGAAACAACATTTTCTCTGTAATATACCCATTGATATTACCACTATGAAATAGGCCTTTTCCACAGCAAACATTTTGATGTCATGTCAGATTAGGAAAAGCACGTGTGCAGAGCCAATAAGTTCATTTCCACCCTGAGTCACACTTTTAATTGTGTGTTTTCTGAACTGCTGTTGCACATTGGACTGTTACTTCAGCAACAACAACTTTAGTCCTTGCAATCGAGATGGCTACAATGTCAGTGTATTTAACAGTAATGACATTTCTTTTCTTTTGGAATGCAAATGTTTGAATGTTTTCAATACCAGCATGAAGTTTATAATCAGTTTTTGTTTAAAGTGTTTTAGAGAGGTGTTGATTAAACTTTCAAGCAATTTTGGAGGATGTCATTTATGGTGCTGTTAAATTGTATTGCATTATAGAGACAAAGCACAGCGCATCAAACTCTTTTTCCAGGAAAAATATCTGAGCCACAAATGCAACCAAATGACTGAAATGCTAAAAAAAAATGCCTTTCAGCGTGTCAAAGGATTATTTTAGCACCCTCTGCCTGGCAGATTATCGGTGCCGATATTCAGCATTTTTCCAGTTATCTGCATCTGTCATTTTAAAAACAGATAGCCGATATAATTCATTAATAAAAAATGCGCTCCTTTGGCTCTGATGCAGCCGCCTCTCAGGACAGCTGATTCGGTGGTTGCCTAGCAACATTAAAAAACCGCAGCGCTTTGCTCTTTTCTAAATTCATCCAAAAAAGGCATTGTTCACGTTTTCGAACCTGCAAAGGCTTTCTGTCTGTTCGGGGCCAGATTCTTCTTTGGTGTTTTATAGCGGTTGGCATTACCACCACTTACTGGATTAAACAGTGCAAAATATTTACAGTGTCAACCCAAAATGATTCCATTCAGAACTGTAGTCTGTCTTAACCAGTGGTTCTTAACCTCAACTGGCTCCTTAAATCACGAAACAACAGCAGCTCTATTTCAACTCACTCCAAATGTCAGAGCTCTTCACCCAATCTCTAAGGCTGAACCCAGCCACCTTCCAGAGGTAACTCATTTTGGCCACTTGTATCCGCAATCTTGTTCTTTCGGTCACTACCCACAGCTCAGGACCATAGGTGAAGGTTGGAACACAGATCGACTGGTAAATCAAAAGCTTTGCCTTCCTCCCTCAGCTCCCTCTTCATCACAGTGGTCCGGTACAATGCCCACATTGCTGCTGACACTGCACCCATCCGCCTGTCCATTTCACGCTCCATTCTGCCGTCACTCGTGAACAAGATCCCGAGATACTTAAACGCCTTTACTTGGGGCAGCGAGGGTTTAGCAGTTTATAAAAACTTAGTTCTGGGTTCTTTACCCTGTTGGCAGTGCATCCCACCACACAGCTAGCAGATGGAATTGACATGGAGGCAATAAAAAGTCAATGGAGAGTGATGAATTGTTTTGCCTTGTGGGTGGGACTTAATTGCATCTCTGTCTTTATAATGACAGGTGTTTGTATTATTTTGTCAACCCCATTACATCAATGAGGGTGACTAAACTGGCAACTGAGTGTAGGCACACATAGCGCATGGCAACACGATTACCAAAACTATTGAAAACAATATTATATTTGTATTATAAACAGAAAGGTGTTTCCTAAAACATCGCACCATGCCCTGCTGATGCAACTAATGCAATGGCACCTCCAAGTACTCACACTTGGCCTGTCTGACTGTGCTCCAAGTCATCAGCATGTAACTAAAAAGGAAAGCAACAGACTGATGGTGGGAAGCAAGGAGAAAGAAGTCTGTGACCACAAGGTTACAAATGTAAATTACAACTTGGAAAATTAACACTTTCTCAGAAACCACTGCTGATTTGCTAATGACATTAAAGTTCAATTGAAGTGCTTTGAATAAACTGTCATAAACTGCAGCCTCAGATGATATTCTGTCATGTCGACAGTGAACAACATCACTACTTGTTTACATCTAACTTTCAGGTGAATATCTTCAATCATAGAGCATTCCTAAAAACATCAAACACACTCTGAGAAACTAAATCAGCCATGGATGTTCTGGGCTTTATCATCCTTTCTTAGCAATGTAGGTTACTTTTGTTGAGGTCACACTTTTTTGTGACAATTGTTGAGAATGCAATGTGAACATTATCTTACCACTTGGACCAGCAAGCCCCCTGGCACCTGCATCTGTCTCTTTCTCAGTTGTATCTCTTGACACGTACACCCACAGTCTGCACTCAGTCACAATCTTCATACAGCATGAGGCATCAGCATCATAAATCTGACATGTTTAAGATTGTGTGAGTGAAATATGTGGCTATAACCAGGCTTCTCCTCAGCCTCTATAATTACAAACCCACTTGAGGTCAAACAAGGGCAAGGTGTTAGCCTATGTAATGATCACTGTTTTTTATGTAATAATCCAGTGCGCTGTGATCACAACATTTTCAACGTATTGCATGCTTGTTTATCCAGATCCAGAACAGCATGATACATCTTCTGTGGAAAACAAGAAGACATACATGTTACCATCAACATGCAGTCACTGTAGTTTGTTATCTAATTTCTTACGTTTTGTAACCGAGGCAGGGGCTTAATGCCTGCTGGGAGATCGTCTGGACAAATTGCTGCTGGTTTCAAAAGGATCAAGATAATTTACTCTTAATCACACTGAAATGTTTCAAATAAAACTCACAATTTCTATTTTGGGGATAACTCAAGTGAAGCAAAGTTTGCTGGTTGAATTTCCAGAGAAAAGGAGGGCTGCAGATTATGATGCTATCTCAACCCTTACCTCTCTCATAAGATACCAGACGCTCTTTAACAAAAGCCACAATGACTGTATTGCTGCTAAATTCAATCCTCATTTAATCTGATGATGTACTCTAGTTCACTTAATCCTGAGAATTTAGCTTTAAGTTATATTGGATAAAAGCACTTCCTAAATTGTGTAAGTCAACACAACATAATTAATTAAATAGAATTATGTATGTTAAAGAGATGGTACTTTGCTTTTTGGCTTTTCCCCTCTCCTTTATTGAGTTATATATCTTTTGTATGCATGTACTAGGTTTGCAAAGTGAAAAAGACCAAAGTCCACCCCAACCCCATCTCCCACAGAAAACTCTGCTCTGAACTGCCTGAAAACAGCTCGTTTGTAGTCCATCCTTTACTTCCGCTTTCTTGTGATGTCACAAGAAAATACTTGTCATAATGCTCGCTAGTCACTAGTCTGACATGCCCTCAAAAACACCGGTGCAGCACACACCTCTCCTCTCCCTTCCAAACACTAGCTACCCTCCAGGCAGTCAATGGACATAAAGTTGTTACTGTGATGTAGAGACAGAGCTCAGTTAAAACTTTATGGATGTTGACCACTCTGAAACTCTTGCTCCAGTCCAATCTGCCAAGCTGGTCGGCAACATGTAGCCTACATCTGAATCGAAGCTGTTTACCATCTTTTCGCTGACCCGCCTTTCACTGCTTCTGATTGGCTAGTAGTCCTTAACTAGGAACTGCGCATGTGCAACTCCCAACAAAGATCATTTAGAGACAAGATGTATCACTCCACAGCTAAAACGAAGCCTTTAACACAGGGTGAAAAGAGGAGCTGCAGCAATGTGCAGTATGAAAAAAATATGGTGTTTTTTTGAAAATGAAACCATGTAAACCTGTTCTGGTGCAACCTCTAAATAGGATTTTGAACCTGAAAATGAGCATAATACCACCTCTTTAACCAATTTGGCAGTGCCACTGAGTAGCATTTAGTGTACTTGTAGATTCCAGTATTTTCCAAA
Source organism: Micropterus dolomieu (assembly GCF_021292245.1). NCBI lineage: Eukaryota > Metazoa > Chordata > Actinopteri > Centrarchiformes > Centrarchidae > Micropterus > Micropterus dolomieu. The sequence continues at coordinate 15,591 of NW_025744108.1, forward strand.
CCAGACAATTATGGACAGAAAAATCATATATAACTAAACTACATATGTAATTAAATGTTTCCTCAATTTTCACTGTGTAGTAAAACTCCAACGAAACAACATTTTCTCTGTAATATACCCATTGATATTACCACTATGAAATAGGCCTTTTCCACAGCAAACATTTTGATGTCATGTCAGATTAGGAAAAGCACGTGTGCAGAGCCAAAAAGTTCATTTCCACCCTGAGTCACACTTTTAATTGTGTGTTTTCTGAACTGCTGTTGCACATTAGACTGTTACTTCAGCAACAACAACTTTAGTCCTTGCAATTGAGATGGCTACAATGTCAGTGTATTTAACAGTAATGACATTTCTTTTCTTTTGGAATGCAAATGTTTGAATGTTTTTGTCTGTGCCACTAATAGATGCAGGAGGAGTGCATGAGGCAGATTAATACAGTGTGTTCCCAATGTTCCCAGTCAAAAAGTTCCATCATAAGAAAGATCTGTTTACAGTGAGCTGTGCTAATAAATGGAAGTTTAGTCCACAGCTGAAGTCAGTTCCTAGAAGTTGAACACTGTGAAATTTCGCCTGAGTGTGCCATTTTGACTGCGGTGAAGAGTGTGGCAAGGGCCAATAGATCAGCTCCCAGATGATGTCACCTTTTTCTCTGAGAGGGCTTTATCAGTGAAGTCAGACCAGAATATTATGCAAGTTATTTTGCGTGCCAGCTGTCTTTTTCTCAGAGACTTTGCAAACACTTGCCAGAGGCCTAACAGCAAAATAATATTCACAACTTTAACATACAGGCTGATTGATTTAAGATGTATGTTGAACTGTTGTCAAAATCAGTTAATGTGGGCATATATTTGTTTAACACAGCATGAAGTAGCCGTAGTTTAATTCAGTAAGTGATAGGCTAGGCCTAGTGCAAAATAATAATTATTACTATTAGGTTAAATTATAGGGGTGTCACGATTATTCTTCATCTCACCTTTCAACTTGACACCATGGCCGCTGCTGGAGTCTGAATGTTTCTTAGCTGGAAGACGCCCGTGGAAATGTGACTCAGAGTTGGAGAGAGGAGATTGTTTTGTTGTAGTAACATTTGGAAATAAAGTCTTGCAAGTTGAAAGCAGCTCTTGTATGTTCACAGCAAACTCTCCCTCGTTTCCCCCTGGGATGAATAAATAACAAATAAAGTGGACGAACTTTTGCATCTGTTTTATTCTAACTTTGACGTACTTACCGGTTCTGATTCCCTAGAGAAATTAATGTTTAGCAGCAGCTGCCATCAAAACAGTGTTGCTGAATGTGTTAATATAGTAAAGCTGATGATACACAGAGCAACTTTTAGAGCAATGGTGCTGGGCAATGTTGGCGTCAATGGTATTGAGTAAAGATTACTACCATAATCCAATTCCCCCACCACTCCGCGCCCCACCCCACCGCTATCCGTTCAAAACATAGTCGGACTTGCCACCAGCAACATTGCCCAGCAACATTGCTAAAAAAGTTGCCCCTTGTATCATCAGCTTTATAACCCTGAAAAATATCAAATACAAATCAACTGATGTAATTTACATGATGTCTTTAGTTAGTGGGTTAAGTTGAGTGAGGTTTTTTTTCCAGAAAATGCTGCACAAAAATGTTTATTTTCGTAATTATAAAAAGTTTTTTTTTGCTGAAAGAAGCTTTAGAAACAAAAACGGTTAAGATTGAGGTTATAACTGAAAGATTTGTGCTTTCCTGGAAATAAAACACTTTAAAAGCTCAAACTAACTTCAACTATGTTTGTTCTTATTTCAGTTCTGTCAAATTACACCTCAAAGACAACTTCACTCAACTTCTCTTCCACTTCAGGGGGTTATCTGCATCTTTTGGCAGAACACCAAATGGCACTTTTATCATTTAGGAGCTAAATTTCCTTGTGGCTGAAACGCACATTAACTACTGGTGTGAGAAATCATCTTTGCTCAAAATGACCGCACAGGCTTCTTGGTGGGACAAATTGAAACTGCTGGATCCCCTATCAGGGCTCCTAGCAATCCACTTGACTTATTTCCACCTTAATAAGGTTCGTCCTGAGGTTGTAGCTCTCTAAGAAGGGGGGACAGGTAGCCTGGCTCTGACTGATAGAACTTCTTAATCCCCACTGGGCAAGTTCACTTTCATGTTATTATCTCTCTCCTAAGTGGCCAAGAGATTTTAGAAGTCATAAGATTTTCAAGAAGTCATAAGATGGTCTTAATAAGAAGATGTTAGATCAAACAGCTGGGTGTGCATGGGAATATGCATACAAGAAGTCTTCAAATTAAATAAAAGTGAATTATAAAACTTTGAAAATGAGTGTTTTGTCACGTAGTTCAAGACTCATTTGTCAAAACACATTTTCTGTTTCTGTCTTTGTTCAGTGTAGGGTTGCCGGAATTATTGTCAGTATTGAATAATCTGCTAATTATGTTCTCAATTATTCGCTTAATCATAATTGCATCATATTTTCCAGATCCCAAGGCCACATCTGCAACTCCTTACATTCAAGAAGCTGTAACCAATAATTTTTTTTGTATTTTTGCTTAACAAATCTCTCGCGTAAATTAATGATCAAAATTTCTGTCGATACATTTTCTGTAAAATCGAATTATCTATTAATAGACTGGTGGTTTCAACTCTAGCTCAAGTTTTTCCTCTCTGCTTCTTAATAACAAACGTACAAAACTCGGGATACATTTAGGGATTGTGACACCATTTTCAGAAGGGGTTATGCCCAATTTTAACACACTATAACTGCCAGGGCTTATACAGGAGAATATCAAAGAATGTGGTGTACAGTATACAAACTTTATTTGCTATGATCGACTGATTTATGTGGTGAAGCCAAATGAGCAGGATGAAATGCACCAGGTGGATTATTTCGATTCTATAAATACTTTTTTATGCTTTAAACATGGATCATATAGCTCAGTGCAGCAAAAACATCATAGCTGCACATTATTTATGACTATCTCTCTGACCCTGGCCTGGTGCTTACAGAGCAGAACGCCAGGCGGATGGTGCTGAGGGTGCTGTCTGTCTAATCTGCTTCCAGCCTATTTTCTTCACAGCTGTCTCATTCACTCAGACCATATCATGACTGCCATTAGTAGACTACCTGCCACGTGAAAATGCCATCAGCTGCATCGAACGAGTCCACTCTGTGGCAACGTGCAGCCTCTAAAGGTCTGCTAATACCATCTCCTGCAGCGACGGAATGCCATGTCACCACATAATGTACAAGGGAGATCAGTAGGAAAGATCTGATGTGCTACATCAGGCACTTCATTTGAGGAATGAATCAAGACTGCTCAAGTCAAAAATAAAAAAACATCACATGACACAAGTGTAACAGAAGGATGCATGGCCTCATATTGGGGCAAAGTATTCATAGCTTGTAACACAGAGTAATTATGGGATGAAGAACAATGTTAGCATGGACACATTTACTTTGTGTTCATTCATGTGTACGTACTGTAGGCCTATATGGCAACAGTGATTAAGATGATGAACATATATATAACAATGAGACACATTCTGTCAGCTGCACAACACTGTATTCATCACAACCATGTGTAAAATGTAAACAACCAGCTCTCTATATATTTGTGCATGTAAGCATCCATACCCAGCTTTGACAGTGTGTCCTATTTCATAACTACGGACAGTTGTGAAGTCCTTGAACGAGAGCATGGTCTAAATCTGCCAAAGGCCAAACACTGAGAGGATGGATGTTGCAGAGTTAGGAAACTGGCTCTGGCCTCTTTAGTGAAGGCTGTTTTTCTTTTTTATGTGCAAGGTGACCCTGTCTCTTCCTGAAATCCTGCAGGAGCTGATCACTCACCATCCTGATCATACCGTCCAGTCAATGTGAGCCTATTGGGATCTGTGATAGTAATCCGGAGTGGACGCCTCATTCGATGCTAGGGCTGGAAGTAACAATTATTTTCATTGTCGATTAATCTGTTGATTACAATCCATCAATTGTATTGTCCATAAAATGTTTAAAAAATAAAGAAAAATGTCCATTAGAATGTCTCATAGCCCAAGTGAGATATCGAAATTACTTTTTCTGTCCTTGAAAACCCAATGATGCTCAGAACTGCTAAAAAAAATAAAGGGAACACTTAAACAACACAATGTAACTCCAAGTCAATCACACTCCTGTGAAATCAAACTGTCCACTTAGGAAGCAACACTGATTGACAATCAATTTCACATGCTGTTGTGCAAATGGAATAGACAACAGGTGGAAATTATAGGCAATTAGCAAGTGGTTAATAAAGGAGTGGTTCTGCAGGTGGTGCCCACAGACCACTTCTCAGTTCCTATGCTTCCTGGCTGATGTTTTGGTCACTTTCGAATGCTGGCGGTGCTTTCACGCTAGTGGTAGCATGAGACGGAGTCTACAACCCACACAAGTGGCTCAGGTAGTGCAGCTCATCCAGGATGGCACATCAATGCGAGCTGTGGCAAGAAGGTTTGCTGTGTCTGTCAGCGTAGTGTCCAGAGCATGGAGGCGCTACCAGGAGACAGGCCAGTAC
>NW_025744109.1:0-20207 GCF_021292245.1 Micropterus dolomieu
GAACAATATTTGAGAGAAATAGGCCTTTTGTGTACATAGAGAAAGTCTTAGATCTTTGAGTTCAGCTCATGATGAATGGGGCAAAAACAAAAGTGTTGTGTTTATAATTTTGTTCAGTGTATAAATATGGGAACCTTTTTAAAAAAAAGTCAATTATTGTGATCAAAAACATTGCTCAATTCTGAAGCTGTTCTATAAATAGTTTTCTAATAAATATAGCAAGTTCTGATTCCAATTTCAGGCTTAAAAGAAACTTCTGGTTAGTCCCCCCAACTTTTAGATTAAGCCCCGCCCATTCTGATTACAGATACAGAAAATTAAATTTATTGAACAGATACAGATAGTGGTGTATTTGCTCATCCCTACTAATTATACACTGCAGATAAGTCATGTATTCAAATTCCAACCAAAATATAGACACTTCTTTGGTAAACAAGACTAGTGTCAAAACAATGTTGAGACAACTAGAACACTGTAGTTATATCAACTTCATGACCTTGAATTTATGAGTTGAAACAAAGGCAATCTTCAAGTTGAGTTAACTTGCATTTTCTTGCAAGTTAAACTATTTAGTTCTATTAACTTAAAAATGTGAGTTGAAAGGGTGTAGAAGTGTATGTTTGTTTGACAAGAGAAAGCAGTTGTTGTTTTAACTCACAGTATTAAGTTCAAACAAAAAATGATCATTAGTTAAACAAAATGTATAATGTAACATCATGAGTTGAAAAAAGCTTTTCTTAAAGTTGAGTTTACTCACATTTTTAAGGCAGCAATTGAACTTGATAATTTTTACAGTGAGGCTTTACTTACTGTAGTTAAAAGAGTCGAGCAAGGACAGAAAAAGTAGGTCATGTATGAAAGCTATTGAAATCAGCCATTTTTATTATTACAACAGCTTATTAATCACTGCAAAACCCCTGTGGGACGATTTGTTTACTTTTATGTTTTCCTCTTCAAGAAAAATCCATTTATTTCAAATTAATAAGATCCTGTAAGTACATTTAATGGACGTCAAAAATGACACATTGTGTTTAAAAGCTACAAATAGAGGAAAGCTGATAAACTTTAATGAACTTTACCTTACAACAAAATCGGTTGACTAATGTCTTATTTAACTTATTTCAATAAATGACTTCTTTTACACAAAAGGCACATACATTTATTGAACTCTACTGCTTTTGGGACAAGTTCAATCAAACACACCCCATTTTAAGAATAGTTCGCCACTTCAGATTTTAAATCAGATTCGGCTGCTGAATACAGGATTAGATGTTAACATGGACATTTCTCCCCGTGGACTTTGAAGTAGGGCGACACAGAGACCTAATTTCTGCTAGACAGAGTCATATATTATGTGGGTCAGCTTCCCGGCCAGTGTTCACAGTTTGTATCCTGCCAGAAGGCATTGTGATTCCATATCTTGTGAATAAATGCCATGTATTATGTCTAGGTTTAGCTCTTGAGACATTCTGTTCATATATCTCACTGTCTGCTCATTGTGAGATGCCGCATTCCCTGTGGTTTGTGACGCACCTCCCAATGACATCTTATGTACTCACCTGTGGCCTCATTTATAAAACTGTGCAAAAGATTCATTGCGAAAGCTTGCGCACAAAAATATTCAACAACCGTCCCACGCCAATTTCCCTTTTAAAAATCAGGCTGCCTAACGTTGTTTGCCAACCGCCATAAAAATCAAGAAGCAGCATCAGGACAGTAGCAAGAAGAGCTCCCGTGTTTGTTGTATTAGACTGTACAACAAGAAAAATTATTATTATATAAATGTTTGGAATGGCGGGTCTCCTCGAACAACCTCTCTTCAAAACAAGCATCCATTTTGTTTTCTGGAGCACGTACAGTCGGCACTTGCTCTGCGTTAATTTTGGGCTGCGCATGGACATCAGCATAATAGTCCGCACAGGCCCTCGCAGATGCGAAAGTATGAATTTGGCTTAACTGTACACAATCCCTTTAAGGCTTTTAGTAATTATTTTACAGTGGATTTATTTCATAATGTGCTCAATATTTGGAAACCTCATTTACACTTTCAGCTCTGTGAAAATTCTTCATGCCACATAATGTACTTGAACTGACTCGACAGTACAGGTTGATATTGTATGTGTATACACTGTGTACTTGTGTTTTGTTGTGTATGTATTAAGATGGATTTTTACTGTGCACTAAAATAGTACTATTTTTATTCTACATTAGCTCAGCTAGTGCCAGAGATGTTCACAAGTCTTTGAGCTAGAGTCCAAGTCAAGTCTCAAGTCTTTGAGCAAGAGTCCAAGTCAAGTCTCAAGTCTCTCGTGGGTATTACGAATGTTGTATCACCTGCTGCGCTGAGCACAACCATGTAATGTGCAATGCAATTAATGACAGCTTATTAAATGCTGTAAGTCAATAAAACTGTGACGTTGCATAATCAACAATAAATCTGTCTGTTTTTAACTTACAGTTTGTAAGTTATGTACAATGCGTCTACAATTAATGACAGCTTATAAACTACTATAAGTCAACACATCCCCTAGACTTTCAAAACAATAAACTGTAACCTGTTTTTAACTTACAGAGCACAACCATAATGTGCAATGCAATCAATGACAGCTTAAACTACTATAAGTCAACACACGCTGCAGACTCTCAAACCAGTGTAATGTTAGGCTATAACTAAATGAAACTGTAACGTTACATGATCAACAATAAACCTGTAACCTCTTTCCAGCCAACGGCAATAATTAACGTGATGGCAGCCAGCGGGACGTAAATGATTACGTTAACCGACCACCACAAGTTTGGCAAGTAAACAAACACTCGTTCATCTTTTCATAACAAACGACAGTCACAGTAAACCTCCCGTAGCTCATAGCTGAGGCAAGAAGCAAGAAGCAAGCTAACGTTAGATGGCCAATGCTGAGCTAAACATGTTCACTCACCACATATTTGCGTTCAGCGCTTCTTTGTTGTATGAAGTTTTAAAGCCAAAGTTTATGATAAATGGCACAGCAGCTGCCGGTGTTTGTGGTCCTCTCTCACGTGCGGCCGCGCACAGCAGATGTTACGTAGGCAGGTTATAGGTAACGGAGGGAGGGAATAACGGCAAGCTCATCAGACGTGTTCTAAAAATTAAACATTGTTCACGAGTCCCGTACCTCGAGTCCGAGTCGAGTCTGAAGTCTTTTGAGGACGAGTCTCAAGTTGAGTCTGAAGTCACTGTGTGTGCGACTTAAGTTGCACTCGAGTCCGAGTTTCTAACTCGAGTCCCCATCTCTGGCTAGTGCAGCTTCACAGGGGATTGGCAAGCTGAACAATCAACAAGTGGAGAATAATGCAGACAAAAGTGTAAATTCACAGAAATATAATAGTTTATCAGTAAATAAAATTATAAACGCAGAACTTTTGTTTTTGCCCCATTCATCATGAGCTGAACTCAAAGATCTAAGACTTTCTCTATGTACACAAAAGGCCTATTTCTCTCAAATATTGTTCACAAATCTGTCAAAATCTGTGTTAGTGAGCACCTTTGCCGAGATAATCCATCCACCTCACAGGTGTGGCATATAAAGATCCTTATCAGAGAGCATGGGTATTGCACAGGTGTGTCTTAGGCTTGCCACAATAAAAGGCCAATATCTGACAATATTTCAGAGAAATAGGCCTTTTGTGTACATATAGAAAGTCTTAGATCTTTGAGTTCAGCTCATGATGAATGGGGGCAAAAACAAAAGTGTTGCATTTATAATATTGTTCAGTGTATACACAATTAACCTAATATTAACCTTATTTCTTCTAGATAGTGCTGCTTAACTGTTTTTTACAGTGTCAGCATCTGTCTGCATCTCCCCACAAATCATTTCATGTAGCTGATTTTAATTTAGTTTTGACTTTTAGACTGCTCCAAACATAATGAGTGTTAATGATCTTCCAAGAGGCTCTGTTAGGCATCAGTCTTCTCATCTAACTCACTCCAAGGAAGGGAATAAGCGTATTCCCCAAACTATTTCTTTAAGTGATATCTAAATGATACTCTAATTCTTAAACACTACACTCAACCTCCCAACTTCCAAAGCTTCATTGAGAAAAATGACACCAGGTTTAGTGAGAAGTTGGACTAGAGTGTGTTTAACCTAGCATGGCACAAAATTAGAGTAGAAAAATCCATATTAGAATTAAGATGTAGAAGATCGTTTTTGTAAATAAAATATGTTTTTCAGTCTTCCTCAGTTCCCCAACTTTCAATGATTGATCTTCTCTGTCAACAGTATTGTTTCATCTAATGACAAACCTTGCACCATTTTATGCTTGGCACAGATTCTTCACAGATTTCAGGTGATTCTACTGTTGCGGTCAGTGAATGTCAGCATCAAATCAGTGTGCGTAAGATACATTTTAAAATCAAACAAATTATTCAGACCTTTTATTTACTTATGGTTCTATATTATGAGCCCCACAAATTATAATGACAGTCAGTGGCCCAATTTCGAGCTGTGCCATTTTGGCTGATGTTTCATCTGCTGGTGATTCACAAAACGACCCTCTGCTGCCATCATAATCTTCCCTCTTGTTTATAAGTTACAGCTGTTCTGACACAGAAAACATAGCAATCTCTCAAGACAACAGATGGTTGTGTGTGTGTGTGTGTGTGTGTGTGTGTGTGTGTGTGTGTGTGTGTGTGTGTGTGCGTGTTAATTTGTGTCTGGTTATACATGTGCATAACTTTGGGTGTGAAGATGGGAGCATGATGAGAAACAGAAATGGACAGAGAGAAAAAGAGAATGTTTTTATGTATGAGCAGCAGCATTCATTGTTTCTCATTGCTGACACTCACCTTGAGATTGGCCATTGTTGAGTTCAGCAGCTTTGATGGTAGTCCCCTGAATGAAACATCTTCGTGTATATTCACTGTGAGGTGAAGATGAGTCAGAGGCATTGGTAAAAGACAGTGGTGGTGTTGTGGCAACTCATTTGTCAGTGCTCAATACAGCACACAATGTAAAAAATACACAAAAATAAACAAACATGTTTTAAACAGAAAAGTGGCAGGAATTTTGGCAGCCCAAGGTAAATGCTCAGCAAGTAAAGATGTTATCAAGGTTTGCTGATACACATGCATTAAGTGATTAAGTGATTATTTTTCAAATCGATTAATCTTATTTTTTCGATTAGTCGATTAATCTAACGACTAATTTTGTGTATTTTAAAGGAAAAAATGTTGCCTATTACTTAATTAACATACCAATTTATCCAAAATAAATATCAAAAACATGTCTAATCAATAAATCAATATTTTATTCAATCATCCTGATGAAGCACATTAGAATAATAACAATAGCAGCATGTCTTAAAATGAATCCAATTTCCACGTCACTGCTTGATTAACATACCAATTTATCCAAAATAAATATCAAAAACATGTCTAATCAATAACTCAATATTTTATTCAATCATCCTGATGAAGCACATTAGAATAATAACAATAGCAGCATGTCTTAAAATGAATCCAATTTCCACGTCACTGCTTAGTGTACTTGAAACTTTTTTTAAGTGTTTCTGACATGGATTTATTTCAATATTGAGTAATGCAGTATGATAATCAAATGTATTTCTGTATCAGAGTGGGGCAAAGAAAACAGCTGAAATGACTCACAGACTGTGACACTGACAGTTGTTTAGTTGGAGGAGGTTCATGGTCATCCAGCTCCTGATGTCTTGAAGGCTGCCTTCAAGAGCTACAAGACAGAGATCATTCTTATTGGCTCCAAATCCACACTCTCTAAACTCGCAAAACCTCATTATCAATATTGATGGTTTACCGGTCACTCTGTCATCCAAAGTAAAAAGCCTCTGTGTCACCCTGGATAACATGCCTTTGACACTTCCTGTCTAGACTGCTGCAAATGCTCTCCTCACTGGTATCCCCACCAAACTCATCAATCGACTCCAACTGGTCCAGAACTCTGGTGCAAGAATCCTGAGCTTCACCAAATCATTGGAACATACCACACCTACACTTATCAAACTTTAATGGCTCCCTGTGCAATACTGAAATAAAGTTTAAGACCCTACTCCTCACATTTAAAGCTTGGCTCGAGCTGAACTAAACACGCTGAGAGGGAGTTTGGGCTTTTAGGGAGGGGAAAGAGCCACTGCTGTAAAGGAAAGGGGTGCCCTTGGTTTAAAACACAAGACAAAACAAGCATTATTGCGAAACAGAATGCGGCACAATAATCATTTTATCTCGATTATCTAGTTTTCTTAATCGTTGGATTATAAAATTACATTAATTGAACAGCCTCTGGATTTCATGTAGTTTTTTGCTGTCCAGACTTTCTAAAATGAACTGATTGGGTCTGGCAGATGAGCAAGGCCTTAGTGTGAGAGGTTTATGTGTGTAAATCATATTTTTAAATTAAAAACAAAATTAGTTATGGATTATAAATGTGTTCAAATGTGAAAGGACCTTTAGAAAAGATAAGATGAACATATCAATATCAGTTCCAAGGCTAGTAGGCTAGCTGTTTCCCCTTCTTCCTGTCTTTGAGCAAAGCTAGTCTAAATATGCCTGTAATGAATACACACAACTGATATTAATCAAACCCAAAGCGGCAAAGCAGCAACCAAAAATACTTGCACACAAAATGTCCCTGGACTTATTTTCAGTTCCAAAACATTATAAATATAGACAGTAAGAGAGAGGAAAGTAGAGGGCAGAACAACCACTAACTCAAACAGAGAAATGAGCGATGGATGGTGATCAAGGTCTCTCATTGTTCTCATTCTGATTGGGCAGACTGCCCACAACCTGGGGGAGTGGGTTGTGGTGGGAGGAGAGATACATAGAGAGATGGGAGTGAGAGAGAGAGAGAGAGAGAGAGAGAGAGAGAGAGAGAGAGAGAGAGAGTGGAGGAGCTCCCAGGAATATACTGGCCTACATTTCTTCCATTGGATCTCTCTCTCTCTCTCTCTCTCTCTCTCTCTCTCTCTCTCACACACACACACTCACACACTCACACACACACACACACACACACAAACATTAACACGTGCAAACATTTAGTTGTTCTCACATTGTCACACATATCATGCAGAGCTCCTGTCAGGTAAATGTGTCTCAGAAGCAGAGAAGGCAATATATTTTGGATTTGACATGGTCTGAATGTTCAAATTGGACTGACTGCCAGCAAAGTCTGTGGAATTTCAATTAGTTTCCTCTTTCTGCCAAAGCAGCTGCATAAGCAAACAGTTTATGTTTAATGTGTCATTGTACGTTATCATGTTTTTTTTAAATTAAAAACGGTTGGTGTGAACACTGAGCGAAGAAGTGACTGAAATAAGCAGACATTGATTTATTATACTAATACAAACGTATGTCAGGAGCAGGATCTTTCTGTTTTTGTAATACGTCAGGCTGTTACTCTGTGTGACGGCACAAGAGGCAAAAAAAACCTTACACTGCCAAAATAAAAAAAGATTTGATATACTTACTGAATGTGTGGGTGTCAGAAGGAGTGCCTTCAAAATGAATTTGGAGAGACTCAAACCTTTAGGTAATGTAAATCTCAAGTTTTCAGCGTACAGCTAAGATGGCAGTGAGCCAGGGCTCCAAAAGCCACTCCATCATCAAACAAGTCAAATAAAAAAATTAAGGGTAACAAATTTGAGTAGTGCTATTTCAAATTGACAAAAGTAAAATAATTTGCAAACATCATAACTGTAATTGCACTGAAATTTAGTGGTCAGTATTTTTTTTGTTGTTGAACATTTTTTAAATGCCTTGATTACATTGTGTAACACCTGTTTTTTGTCAGCAAAAATACTGTCATCATTACTATAAATTGCAACACAGCAAGTAGATTAGCTAAGTTCAGGGGTGTCAAATTTTAAGACAGAACAGTCACAGCCAATGAGTAAGTTAGATAAAGGGAAATATCTTTTACATTACAAGATAAAGAAAGTTCAAGAATGTAAATGTTGTCCGTGCTAACTGTGTAAAAATTCCAATATGTAAAAAGCAAGACACTTTCAGAAACAAATTGAAAATTACTTTAGAATAAAATATATTTCCAGCTTCTAACTGGCAGAGGCTAGAGGACTATTAGTTTTCTTTGTAGATTAAGACAACTGCTTCGCCACCTGCAGTGTAGAACCCCTAATACTTTCCACACACTGCTTCTCAGATTCTTTGGTGTTGTGATCGTCTGCTTAGGACGGCTTTGCTGGCTAATGTCCTCCATTTTCATAGCAAACAACATAACATTACTAGCTTAGTTCACATGTAGGGCAATAGGACAATCATTATGTCAAGCTCTCTGCTTCTTCAAACGGTCTGTTGGGCTTGGAGACTACATTTTGAATTCAAACAGGTCATTACAGTTCAAATATTAACTTTTAACTATTAACTTTTGCAATGTTTGAATTTTGAATAAAAAGTGATAGCTAGGGTTGCTACAGATTATTGTTGATTATTCTACTGATTAGTCCATCGAGTGATTGGAAAATAAATACTTTTGCTTGGCACCCCTGCCCGTACCGGCATCAGCTGTTTTATTCATACCGCTGTACGACCCAAACTCATGGACTAACCAGTCAGAGAACAATTACAACAAATGCACGTTACATTACAGCTAAGAATTGTGCCTTACTTTGCTAGCCTTCATCTCAACTAGCAATCATGGTTTACGTGAAATGCTAACGTTACCGTTACCCTTGTGATTTAGTGATTCATCTATGATTAGCCGTTACAGCAGCAATCGATTCTGCAGAGCATTTGTCTTCACTTCACTGTCAATCTGCAGTAAACACAGCTGCACAGAAACACAGAGTCTCACTAAGCTCTAGATTGAACTCTTTGTGTTTGTTGGATAAAGGCATTAATGCTGCTGCCGTATCAAATCCATACCAGCCTGCTGTTTCTGCTGCTCACCCTGAAGGTAAATGGGCTTGTTTTTGTCGATGAATCCAGTCTCAGGGATTTTAGAAATCACATCACACTAATAGGCTACATAGCCCAGGGTTATTATGCCCAAACTAATATAATTTCATCACTGTAGGAGCTGTGATACAAGGCCAGGCACTGAAACTTCAAAGTGTTAGTCTGTTTTTGCAATATGGGATGAACAGTTGAAACACTGTTGCTTGTTTACCTGTGCTAAAATAATATAAATATCTATGCAGTCACGGATAATTCTGAAAGTGGGCATATGCATGTGTGTAATTTCACAATGACTAAAAACCAAACCATTTTAGTTGTTTAATGCATCTGCAGAGGCACATTATTTTCTATAAGATAATATTCTTAAAAAAAGAAATGCATGAATCTGCAAGGACATGTGAATCATTACAGCTCCAGACTTCTCTTTTTTTCCTAAAGAACAATATTGGATTTTATTGTTGACAAAGAAAATATCATTAAATTCCAGCATACCTTGACACAAGATACATTTTAGTGTCAGGTTTAAATTGTGGTATTTTAATGTCAGCACATTTGGGGGTCAAGGCTGACAGATGTTGTTTTTCTGTCTATGGAGTGTTAGCTGCCTGTGTTTGCAAATTTGAGTGACAGAAATAGGTGTCTAGCTTGTAGCAGACAAACAGGAACATAGGTTAGTATAATGAGATCTGTGATGGCACCCCATTAACATACATTTGTTTTTTCCACCTCATTCTCACCCTTAGTTGAGTGTTGTCAGCTCTCCCTCCGCCACGTGAGCTGTTCAATAACAAAAAAACAAGAGCCATACAATGGTAACACCATCAAAAAGAGTAAAGTTATCATATAATTTATTTAGGGAAGCCGAACACAGAATCATTTCAGAAATAATGTAGACAAACAGTTAACACAAAAATGGGAACTTATTTGTATTTTTGTCTCACAGGAGGCTCATCAATGAGAGGTCAAACTTGACAGCTTTAACACTGAACACAGCAGCTTTCTAATCTGTCAAGGAGATTCTAAGTCAAATATGGAACATTTATTATACACTTGTTTGCAAACATCTATTAGCCCTTTAAAATGATGCACATTCAATTTACTGACACATAACAGTCATTTACCTCTTTGAAGCAACCGACTAGGAAGTGTCTACTGTTGGCGGGTAAACGTGGGTTACTACCTTTATAACATTTATCAAGTTAAACCAGATAATTTTCACTATACACCATCTTGGATCTCCAGCTATTTACAATGTCCTTTGTTATACACATGTTGAAAGGGGTAAAAGTTAGACATAAACACAGGGGTAATGTTTTATTTTACAGGTGTATCATTTCCTAATAATTTCAAAGGAGATTCCTGGAAAGAACTGCAGGTATGTAATTTCATACTAACAGGGAAAACGTACGAATAATAACTGCTAGCCTAACCCAGATAGTCTTTTAGTAAGTGCACAACAAATCAGCTGGACAAAATGGGAAATTTTATCTACAGGCAATAATACAATTTAACATATATAAAGAATAAAGTTTCAAATGATAAATGAACAACGAATGAATATTTACCTTGATATAAATAGAGTAGTTCTTTCGAGGATTTTCCCTATTATTAGTAACAGATTACACTGGAAACTTCACAGCAACTATCATTAGGATAGCAGTGGCAGATTACGGACTGGCAAGATTAAGTGTTACCAAAACTGACGGTATATACTGTGGATCTACAGTATATACCGTCAGTTTAGCGATAAACATTTGACAAAGCACAAAAAGGATTTATTTTAAAGGATGATACTGTTGGATTTGCATGTTTTAGTGCCAAAATTTTTCAATATGCCAACCAGAGCAACATGTAAATGTTTAGATCATGTTTAGATTCCTCTTTCACAGAGTCAATAGTTTCAGATCTTTTAACTTGCAGAAACTTTAAAATATATTTTAGAGATAAACCCATCACGTTGAACAATGTATTGCATTTGATTGTTTTGTCATGTCAAAGTAATGTAGTTGTGAGCAGGGGTAACTCACTCTAACTGCGTAAAACGTTGGCATTTTTATAGAAGGAATGATCAGATTCATCAGTCTTTTTCACAGTGTCCATGTCTGCATACTGTTTTTATTTCTGGATAAGATTTTTCAACATAGTTACAGATGCAACTTTGTTCAGCAGATAATTATCCTTTCTGTGATAATGAAGTGTCTTTGAATGCACCACTATGAAGAATACTGAAATGTACCACTTGCATCTGCAATACTACATAATAATGTACTGACAAAAAGGAAAACAATTCTCACTGCGATGGATTACCAGTCTCAAGCAACGTTTAGTCTTTGCAATTTTAATAAAGGACTGAAAGAAAATTGCAGCCTAAAGAGTAGGACATCAATCGAAAATGACAAATATGAAAGTAAAGTTAATGGGCTAAAATGTACAAAGTCATTGGTATGCTCTTTAAAAACAAGGAACCAATAATAATAAACGCAGTAAAATAAATCTAACCATCATCTAGTCAACAAAACCCTTGATGATAAAGCATGTGTTTTGAAGTTGTAAAGTGCAAGCAATAACAGAGAATGGAAGTATTCTTTCAGTGTTTACTGTGATTCAATGGTTCTTCTTGCTAACAATTTGGATCTATTGAGACTAAACAGTATTGTTCTGAAAGAGGTAGAGAGAATATTGATCAGTGCCAGGGTGAATTCAAGGGAAGCGTATTGATTTGGCATAATGTTTATTCTCAAGCGTCTTCAGTAGCCTTTCTGTGACTCCGCTGATGGTGCATGGCATTCAGCTGCTTCACTCTCACCGTATATACGTGCGTGTTAAAGTGCGCATCACCTCAGACAATTTCCTGACTGATGAATATTGAGCGTTGACATTTCTTTGAATCCGACTGTCAGTTTAGTGAGCACGGCAAGAAAACTCAAAACTGGGTCAGCGTCTGCAGTCACGTTCCCGGCTGCTCCGCTCCTTCTAGACGTGTGTGTTTGGCTGATGTGGGTTTGTGTTTGGCCTCAGCTAAACTGCAAATGCGGGGTGCGAACAATAGCTATCAGTGCCATCACTGTTAACCACTATCTCCCAGATGCCTCCTCCACCCTCTAATGTGATTTTCTTCCCCCATCTTCCTACCTACAGAAAGATGTTTGAAAGGAACTGTGGCAGTGTGTTTTGCCCAGCGCCCACGTGGCTCAGTAAAGATGGGAGTGCACTTGTAGTAAACAAACCCCTCCCTTTCTTCTACAAGGGATGTAAATGGCACCAGATTAGCCTCACCTGTGGTGTTGAAGGTAGTTACGGCGACGCAGAGTGAATTTGGATCACTGATGGAAAACTTGAGGCGCTGGAGACAGAGTGAGCAGAGGGAGGGAAGTTCTGTTCATAGATGCCAATTAACATATTTTGCTGACCCTATAAAACTCATTGCAGGCAACATTTCTTAGCCATATGATTTCCCTGTGAATTACCAACTCAAAAAAAGTCGCTTATGCCACTTTGTGTAATGGATAGTGATCTTTTAGATACTCCTCAAAACGAATACTAACATTTATTGAAATCAATGAATATATAAGCAAATGAAAAGTAAATTACTTGACAGTGACATCAACAATGAATGATGGCCTCATTCATTCTGACAATATTCCCCTCATTTGTTTGAATGAGACCAACGCTGATGCAGCTAGGTTTGCCACACAGAGGGCACCTGCACAAAAGTTGATCTATTACCCCAATGTAAAGGTACGTCATCCAGCAAGTCGCTGTGTTGGCCAATTACACAGATGAGAACACGTTCCTGGTGGATTACTTTGGAAAGTCAACAGCGTATTTCTACTACCTTCAAATTAATGGATTTGTTGATGAAAATGAACTCCATTGATCAGTTTTCTTCTTTTCCATCATCTGGGTACCTGAAGAAATATGCCCCACTATTGCAGCTTCTCCCCCCTTCAGTAGCCCCTTGACCAGCAGGGGGCAGTAGTCTGTGACTACATAGGCAGTACAGTGTTCAAGAAGGAAGGAAGGAAACTGCCATCCTCCCTCCAACTATATTGTAGATGTGATAAGACTCCTTTTCAGTTTCCAGCATCAGTCCAGTACACACATTAGTCATCTGGTATAGGGGAGTTACAGTTCCCATGGTAAATATAGACGGGTCCACTACAGTGATAATACAATTGAAACACATCTCCATATCCGTGGTCCCTCCACCAGGTGCACAGCTGCCGGTTCCACCCACAGGCCAGGGAATGAAACAGTTCAGGATGCTCCATGCCGATCATGGTGAAGAAGTCCTGGTCACCTAGGTGCCCCCTGAAGCGATACTGGTCTGCTAGTTTGGCCACATTTCTAGGCTCCAACAGTTGGTTGTAGAGAGCCGAAGCCCTCATTGCACCGAGGTCCAATAATATGACGCCGCTGTTAAAGCCAGGGAGGCCATCAGGAGGAGGCTCACCTACTCTGGTCTGAGGGTTCTCCTTACGATATTGCCAGAAGGTGTGTCTGAGGAAAGAAGGAAAGGAGGTTTACGTGACAGTGCCATTGGGCAACACAATATTTTGAACCAAATCACTTTTTGTGTTAAAGTATTTTTCAGTGGTGAAATGCCTCACTTGTGTGTAGAGCCTGACCGATTTATCATTTTGCAGATATTATTGGCCAATATAAGCTAATTGCAGATATATCTGCATTGGCATTTATAACAGCTGATATATGATTATATGAGGGCGCGGTGCAGCTCCTCTGTTCAAAACACTGCAGCACCATAGAACAAAACATCAGCTGACCCCAGTGCTGGAGCTACGGGGAGGAGCTCCTGGTAACTCTCAGTGAGTTGTTCATTTGTCACGTCAATTACATGACTTAAATAATAATAAAAACAGCCTTCATCACTTCTCTCCTGAAAACTAATTTCTCTCTAATTTATTTCTTCTAAATAATCTCTAACAATCACTTACAGCAGGTAACTGTAGCCACAAAGTCAATGCCATGTTTATCAGTATAGGAGCGCTAACGTTGTTAATGAGCAGTTAAACTACAGTGTGTAACGTATTCTAAATATATCTGCGAGCTGCTTGTCTGTAGTTACAGTCGGTGTGTCAGAAATGATTAAACCAGAGTGGACATTAAAAGGGATAAAATAGAGGTGAATATGCTACATAGTAGAAAGCAGGGCTGTCCCCGACTAAGGATTTACAGAGTCGAATCAGAATCGTCAAGTCCTGCCTATAGTAGACTATGTTATGCGTTTTTTACAATAAGGGGAAAAAAGATTGGCCGATATATCGGCTATTGGATTTTAAAATAACATATATAAAATATATCGAAATCAGAATCGGACTTAAAAATCCCTTTTTGGTTGGGCTCTGCTCGTGTGTATGTTTGGGCTGTTGTACATTTAGAAAAGTGAGGGTCAACTCTGTTTCAGTCGACGTTTGCTGAACAAACAGCACTGTGGCCAAAAACAGGAAGAGAGCTGGTCCAAGAGTGTCAGAGCGTGTTGGAGTGACAGAGGCTTATGCCAACTCAGCACCCTGTCCTGCCAACACACCAGCTCTGAAGTAGCTAAATGATAGACGGAGCTTCATTCAACCAGCATTTGTATGTGCAGATGTGTGTACACAAAAGTAAGAACTTCTGTGAGATTTGTTAATACCATTTTAATTTACCTTTTTAGTTTTAGTGTAATAGATGGCACTTGTAATACCCAGTATAATAAACAATTTTTGGCACACTTGGCAACAGTCCTGCTGTATTTGTAGGTTGCATACAAGATTTGATCTAGGTTAAGTTACATCCCTGATATATTATAGTTCATTATTAAAACATTTTCAATAAACACCACATCCAAGAACACGCTAAGAGAGATACTGATCCACCCAAAAGAACGCACACCCCAACACAAATAAAGCAATCTAGTGTACACTGTCCAATGAAGTGAGGAATGCACAGATCTATATATTGGGGAAACCAAACAACCACTACACAAACACATGGCTCTACACAGAAGGGCCAACTCCTCAAGTCAAAACTCAGCAGTTTACTTACATTTGAAGGACACTCGATGACAACATTGTACATATTTTGGACAAGGAGGACAGATGGCTTGAAAGAGGAGTGAAAGAGGCCACTACATCACAATAGAGAAACCATCTCTCAACATGGGGAGGAGGTCTGCGACACCACTTATCCCCTACCCCCTACTTACAATGCTGTCCTTTCATCAGGAGATTGAACAAACACATTACCCTCATGTGACAATGCCAACAACAGTCCTTCAGACTTGGCCTCAGGAGACTCCAATGACCATAATGACTGTCGTTACAACAGCCTGAAGAACTAACAAACCAGGTGGTATCCATTATCTTTATAATGACCCCACATGGTTTAAATAGCTGGGATTCCCTGTCAGTCAGTCAGAACTGAAGTAGCCTCTCGGATGAGAGGTGAAACGTCCTCAAGCAACCTCAGCTGCCCATGATTTCTTTATTAGAATATTAGTGTTTACTTTATTCGTCCAACACGTCTAAAATACTGGACTGCAAAGAGATGATGTGATGGCATTAACAGAATATATGCAAGGTGTATGTGTAGAGCCTACAGGCTTTTAAACTGAGACAAGATGTTCAAAGTACACTGAGCTACATGAGAGGAGCAACACTTAAGTAGAGTAGAAGTTGTGAGAATCCCAAAGAGGGAAGTGAGATTTGTGTATGGGCCAGTTCATCTGACCTTTTTCTGGAAAAAAAGCATAGCGTTTGTCTGCATATTCAACCCCTGATGTATGAGTATGTATTAGCTATTTATCTCAAGAGGAATGGATGAAACCCTTATGGGCCAAATAAGAAATGTAGGGAAAAACATAGGGTCCTGTCTACGTTACATGTCATTTTTTACTGCAGTACTTTCATGTTTCATCTATCAAGTCTATGGAGACCACTGGTTTCTATTTCTATGCTGTGGTTGTACTATTTTTATTTTAGGGGTGGGTGAAGTGTTTGCTTCAAGAAAATACAGAATGTCCTTTTCTATATACTGACTAACAGCCAGTGCAACGATGTTTCATTCCTACTGAACACGAGGATGAAAGGGAATGAACCCTTTCTCACACACACACACACACACACACACACACGCGTGCGCACGATTATTCTTAGTATTGGCCAAGCCTGAGGAAACCTACTGTAGATTAAATATTAATGGGGAAATGTGTTGGCTTAATACACATGGGGATAGAGGACAGACCAAGCTGTTGCATGGCAGTCAATTCTGTCAAAAAATATAAAGTTGTGATAATAAACTGGTGAAATCCGCTGAGCACTGCCAGCTCCCTTGATGCAGATAAACGCTTGTGGGAAAACTGTAGAAAAAGTGTGCTGCATATTGTAGAGGTTATCTCTCTCTATCTTTCTCTCTCTCTCTCTCTCTCTGTGCAGCTTGATCAAATCTAGTGGGAGTAGCAGATTCTCTGAATCACGCTTTGATATTATTACTGACCTATATTCAGCAGCTGTCCACACAGTTTTATACAGTCTGTTGGTTTGGTAGCTGGGGACTTGTGGCCCCTGTGGAGCATTTATCATTTTTAAAACATACACTGGTTGTACGTGCCCTGAGACACATTCAGGGTGAGCACAGTTAGTAATGGAACATTTACACATATTTTCCTATTCTGCTGTTTTGACATCCCAATGTACCAAGCATCATAATGGTCATGTTATCTGACTCAGACAGCACACTGGTTATGAGACATTATGACAGATAAATATATGTAATACAATAGACCTTTTTATTAACATTGTATATTGTTACTTATATAGAATTCTTTACAAGCAATAATGCAGCTAGGCTTTTAATACATTTTCTTGCCTTATGGCTGCCCAAAGACTAAAGGAAAGTCTAGTTTCAGTAAAGTGGTTAAGAGTATAGCAAAGATTAAAACTGTAGGGCAACAGATACTGAATTGTTTCCTGTTTTATACAGTCTATGATTGTTTAAATACCAATGGGTATTTGACAGTTAAAAAAACCACTAACCAATAAATAGGGCTGGGCGATACGGACTAAAAATCATGTCCTGGTATTTCTGCGTGCAGACACGAAGGGAGGCTACATCCAAACTACTACAAAACGATCTCCATCCACACCAGTGTTTCAGCTGCGTATAAAAATGGACCACCATCTATATTAAAACGACTGAAAAATGCACATGAAGTGGCAATTCACTAGGGGTGGACCCGAATATTTGATCGTACATGTTCAATTTTTATTTATGAGATTCGAATATTTTCCTCAATACACGCCCATCCTCTACTCTGCAGAACTTTGCAGAAGATTCGGCATGGAGAAGATTTTGCATGGTGTTTCAAAGACAGTCGTCGCAAAGCAAATACGGCGACATGCACAGTACAAGTGTACAAAATATTTTAATAAAAATACCAAAACAAAAACACTGTCAGTAGCACTGTGTTTTTGCTTTGCATGACTGATAAGACCCAATAGGGAGCAAACATAAGTGTCTGTGTCATCATTTCCACAGTCTTCCGTTTTCGCCTGTCTGCACTAATACGCTACCCTGGAGTTTTAAAAAGAAAACGGGGTCAGCAGCGTTTTCAAACTTCTCCATTTTAGGTGTTTGGATTCGCTGTTTTAGTGTGGTCGAAAGGTGCAAACGTAGCAAAAGTGCTGCGTTTTAAAATGAAACGTAGAAGTGTGGATGGAGCCACAGAATCGGGGCAGGGTTGAGTGGTGAGGGACAGAGAGGAGTAAACACTGGCAGGACATTATATAACAAACATGATGATAAGACTCTTTTAGATTTGTTTTTTTAAAGAATTGTGACCAAGGCACGTACTGAGCATTTTACAGTTAGAGTTATAAACTTATCATGTGCCGGACTAATTATAGGCTCTGACCAGTTGCAAGGCAACCTGTGGAAGGGGCGTGGTAGGGAAAGCAGTGTTTCCCGTAATTAGCCTATAATTTGGATAATTATCAACGCGGGCTGCCACATATTGATTTTCCAAATTTTTACTAGGCGTATTTAAAATCATTTTTGATTAAGAAGCTGTATTGAGGAGCATATATTGTGCAGCACCTCCTGTCTCGCTCCCTCTTTCTCTCTCTCTCCCTCTCGCTCATGAACACCACTGCACAAACCTGTCCAATGTTAGAATACCCCCCCTCATTCTATGGGAAACACTGGAGAGTAATATAGTAACGTAACTAATAACATAACTAGTTACTTTTATCACCCAGTAATAAGTAAAATAATAATATTACTTTTTTAAGGAGTAATAAATAACTAGTAATATATTACAATTTCTGAGTAACTTGCCCAACACTGGCCTTGAAATAGTCCAGCACACAGCCTCTCGTACAATGGCAAATTGACGCTTTTACACTCCTCAACTGAACCAAATGAGATAAGGTGATAACTAGTTGGACAGAGCCAGGTAAAGCTAACTGGCTGCTGGCTGACAAATATTTGGGATCAGTCTTCTTACCTAACCCTCAGCAAGAAAGTGAATAAGTGTATTTCTCAAAATGTCACATTGTTTCTTTAACTAAACTAAAATAGATTATTTAATACTGACACTTTTTCCTAAATGACCTATGCATGAAACCCATGAAACTATTTCCAGTCAACGTCTTAAATAAATAACACCAGGAACTATTTACAGTAGATCTGCGGGCTTAATGCACAAAAGCATGTTTTTATAATTACTAGCTTAACTAAACCCCTCTCTCATATGAAATACCTTTATGTTGTTTTCATCCTCATTTCGAGGCACAAAAAAACCTGGAAAGAGTTTGGCTAACATTACAGAATAAACACACACCAGTCATGTTTTTCTGATGTAGTTTCTCTTGCTATAGCATTCAATGAAACTGGTCACTTTGGCCTTTGAGAAGTTATCAGATTTGAAGGACGAATACAGAATGCAGCTCTGTTCTCTGTCACGATGACTTTTTCTGTACACTCAAAACCAGACTCAGTCAAACTAGACATACAGTATAACTTATCATCTTAGATCAGTGCTCCTGAAAGTGCCTCTTCTGCTCTGCCAGTTCACAGCTCCGTCGTCTTCTGCCTCTAATTTTCACAGCCAGCCTTTCAAGTGAAGTGTCTCTCTCTCTCACTCTCTCACTTGCAAAAGAATGAAAAGCATTAGCAGGTGACGGGGACATTCTGTGCTGCTATTGCATCCAAATGTGCCCTCCGCTTTGTTCTGGACAAGAAACAGCCTGCTCTCTGAAAGCTGTTTAAAACGCTGTCGCTGACAGAAGGGGAGTCTGATTCTAGGGTACACCAAATGAAATGTCTGGTCCTTTTCATCGCAGAGTAGTCTGGTAACATGCAGAAGGTATATTAAAGATAATCCCAGCATTGTTGGGAAAGCTTTCAGACAAGAATGCCTACAGTGCTGCAGCAGATTTAAAATCCATGTTTAAGGGAATCAAACAGACAAGTATATCGCAGTGAGTGCGCTACACAGCCTTCTGACTGTAAAACACTTCACATACATGACAATCACCTAATGAAATATTTCACATTCAACAATTGATTCTATTTGAGCAAAAACTAGGAGTCTGTGGGAAGTATCACACAATAGAGACTAAATACACAAAGCAGAAAGAGAGTGACTTGCTTCTTGCTAATGTCTCTCATTGTGTGTGTTCGTGGCTTTGACTGTGACACTTATGTAAGTGGGTCTTGTCTCTTGGGTGTTAAAACATTAAACATGCAGCTGCAGGGAAAAGACATGGGATATTTTTTCTTTTTTCCAATAATGAACTTTTCAGTGGCAGGATGTGCTCTGAATGCGGCTGGTGGGAGGATGTGTTCTCCTGCATAATGCTCCGTCCATTAGCACCAAAACAGAGTGGGAGCTGAGAGCACTCTCCATTCAACACAGGAAAACACTCCAGGTGAGAGGATTCACGCAATGCATCGCCAATACAAAAGGTTTTAAATTAAAATATTACAAAGTTCATTAACCACTGGTTAACAAGCCAGCTCACTAGGCTAACAAGCTGGTAACAGATTTGTGTCTTAGTGTAACCATGCTTGTTTGTTTTAGGGTGCAGTGCAGCAGCAGTGAAATTCTAGCAAACTCTCGTATAGCTACGAACAAAACAACAACCCAGATTATAATTTATGTTTTCCTGAGATACTATTAGTTCGAGGATAACATAGACCTCATCTTTTCTCCCATAAAAGTGAAACATAAACTACTTCCATTAAAGCATAACGTGTATATATATATATATATATA